>NW_008355272.1:1884065-1907673 GCF_000622305.1 Nannospalax galili
GCCGGGCATGGTGGGGCCTGCCTTTAGTCCCAGCATTTGGGAGGCAGAGGCAGGCAGATCTCTGTGAGTCCAAGGCCAGCCTGATCTACATAGTGAGTTCCAGGACAGCTGGGGCTACAGGGAGACCCTGTCTCAAAAAAAAAAAAAAACCCACAAATAAACACAGATTAAAGTTCCCATTTAATTCTCATGCAACTATGTAAAATACAAGTATTTTCAAAAGGCACATACCTACCATACACTTCTCAAGTAAATGAAATTAGTCCACATTTTAGAATTTCCTTGGTTCTATGTTTTCTGATAAAATACACTTCTCACATAGAGCTAAATAAGGTAAGGCAATAAATTTTTTAACGGATGAAAATATTTAACTGGCTTTATGAAATCCCCCCAAAAAATATCATAAGAGAATGGGGGGGACACTTATCAGATTCGTTTAAAAGGTATACTGTATAAAGTGAAGAAAACCATGTACTATAAAGTTTTCTTAAACAGGTTAGGCTTTCGAATTTACAGCAAGTAACTATAGAAAACTAATGTGTAGTACTTTAAAAACATAAAAATAATGAAAAACAAGGCCATCATTTCACATAGTAACAATTTTCTGAAGACACTAATTACCCACTCCCTAAAACCCACTTGTGCTGGATAGCTTTAGTGTCAACTTGACACTCCTGGGTAGAGGGAGCCTCAATTGGGGAACTGCCTCCATTGGACTGGCCTGTGGCCATGTCTGTGGGGCATCTTCTTGATTACTGAGTGTGTGCTTTGTGCCACCCCTGGGCAGGTGGCCCTATGTTGTATAAGAAAGCAGGGTAGCAGGGGGACAGGGGAGCAAGCCAGTAAGCAGCGTTCCTCCATGGCCTGTGCTCCAGCTCCTGCCTTCAGGTTCCTGTCCTGAGTTCCTACCTTGAGCTCCCTGATGAACTGTGACCCAGGAGATGTCAGACGAATAAACCCTTTCCTCCCCAAGTTGGTAGTGGTCAGAGTGTCTTGTCACAGCAATGGAGAAACAAACTAGAATGCCACTCATTTTACATAAGTTACTTTTTAAATATTTTTCCTTGGAAAGCGGAGCGGTCAAATTTCTAAAGCCTTGTGAAAATCTGTCTAAGGTATATTATATACTTCCAGGATTTCTTAAATACAGGAATATTAACTGAGCAACTGCTATGCACTGGGATCTTCACATGTGGAAATACAAATACTGAATTGCTGAAGATTGAAAGTAATATATGAATAACTTCCAAAAATATCTGATATGTAAGTATTCAATAAATGATAAGCACTGCTGCTGTTTTTGAATTTGTGTTTAATCCTCGCAAAATCCCTGTAACATAGATAATATCCTGCTGACATTTTCAGATTAAAACTCTAATACTCTCATAACTGGTGAGTGCTAGTAGATGAATTTAAATCCTATACTTGATTCATAAGCTCCTGCATTTCTCTACAGGGATTCTCAAAGTGTTGTTTCCAGACTGGCGAGGTATTCTTAGGAACTTTCTAGAAATACAAAGTCTCAGTCTTGTCTCAGCCTGGTCCAGTAAACCAGAAACCCTAGGATGCACCCCAGCAATTCATGTTTTTATGTATGTATGTATGTATATATGCATGCATGTATGCATATATGTATTTGTTTATTTGTTTAATGTGTATGAGTGTTCTGCCTACATGTATTTACATATACCCACTTCATGCAATAGCCACAGAGGTCAGAAGAGGGCCTCAGATCTTCTGGAACCAGAGTTATTGTTAGCCTCCCTTTGAGTACTGAGAACCAAACCTGGATCCTCTGTAAGAGGAGCTAGTGCCCCTAACTGCTGAGCCATCTCTCCAGTCCCAGCAATTTGTTTTAATAAAGCCCTCCAGGTGATTCTACAGTCACACTAAAGTTTGAGAACCACAGGCCACCAAGCACTCCACTCAACTATATACAGTACGTGGGGTTTATTAAAAAAATAACTCCCTCCCTCTAGGACTAACTTGTTCTGACTTTATTAATATCATTAAATGTTCTTAGTTTGTAAGTCCTAGGCAAATAATCCACTTCTTTCTCAGACCGCATAGGGTTAAGAATATATAAAAAGCAGCAATAAATATCTGTTTTGACATCATTAAGAGCTTAGGTTTCTGAAGGGAAAAAAGGCCTGGTCTGAATTCTAACTCTGTCTCTTACTAGCTACATGGCCCACCAAATGACACTAGAGTCTGTTACTATTTCCTCATCTTTAAAACAGAAAAGAATAGTTGTCTCACGAAGTTATTAGAATGGTTACACAAGAAAATCAAAGTAGAACATACAGTATATTGTGTAAGTACTTGCAGGTGCTGAATACACAGAGGTGTGTATGATTATCATTTGACTACAACATACTTTTTTTCGCCATACCCTACTATATGTGCATGTACACATACATCATCACAACTAAAAAAAAAAAAAAAAATCAGTATCCATAACCCTATACTAACCAGAGAAACTGTGACTGGCACAGCAGTGTATCATGTCTTTAAACATCCTTTTCTCTTAGTGCAGGAGAGACAAATGACTAGCGTCTTCAGATACTGCAGTCTAGAATCCCTTAATACAATAGTATAAACTATACAATGTCAGCCAAACCTAAAAAGCTTTATTCAAAGTAGAATTCAGGTAGGTGTCAGAGGCAATCCATGATTCCATCAATGTTCATTAAAAGTAGGTGAAGTTCACATCTTTAACAAATTCAAGATAACAAGAATGGTAGAAAATGAGCCCACAACTGAACTGGTGAACCAAAAAAGGAATGTACCATTGCCTGAGCAGTAAGATAAAACTCACATTTCCTTCTGTGGACAAAACAAAAAGAGACAGCTGAGAATTCCACCCCAGCTGCCAGATGCTCTGTATATCACATGGGGTCAGCAGTTAATCCAAACAGTTTTGTGAAGGGTTCCAAGGATGTTCAAGTGCCAACAGTTTTTTCTTGTTTTAAAAAAGAGTAAATGAAGCCAGCAAGATAGTTCAGTGAGTAGAGAAGCTTGCCTCCAAGCCTGAAAACCTGAGTTCGATCCCAGGATCCATATGGTAAGGGAGAGAACTAACTTCTCCAAATTGGCCTCTGACTTCCACAAGCACCCATGAACCCATACATACAAATAAATAAATAAAAATTTAAAGTAAACAAGGGGTCTGGAGAGATGGCTAAGCAGTCAAGAGTGTTTACTGCTCTTGCACAGGACCAGAGTCTGGTTCCCAGCACCCAAGTATGGTGATTCACAATCACCTACAACTCTAGCTCCAGGGCGATCCAACCATCCCTCTCCTTTGGGCCCACGCAGACACACACATACACATACAAATAATTTTTTAAAATAGGAAAAATAAATCTTTTTTAAAGAGTAAACAAAACTGAGAATACAAGTTATGTTCTTTATACTTAAGGACAAGTACACTAAGTTAAAATTCCCACATAAAATACAAAAAAGAAAACCAGAATCGATGGAGGAAAAATGTTTAGTAGAGGAAAATACTAAAGTTGTACATCACCTGTCCATTAATCAGTTTGTATACCTTTCAGAAAAATGTAATCTCTATTTCCTGCTAATACAAATATATTATCAATAGTCCATTTGAATTTAGGTATTTACAGATTTCTGAAATACAGATTTAATGGGCTTACTTTAAGAATCTAAATATCTCATTTCAAATGACAAAGGAGCAGGGTATGAAGAGGTGTCCTCTTTTGATCTCTATGGGCACTGCATGACACAGGTACACTTACCTACATACAGGCAATACACCCACACACATTAAAATTTTTTTTCAAATAATAAAGCAAATCTCAAAGAAGACAATGAGGACAGAGAGATGGCTCAGCAGTTAGGAGCACTGGCTGCTCTTGCAGAGGACCCGGGTTCAATTTCCAGGACCCATGTAGCAGCTAACAACCGTTTGTAACTGCAGTTCCAGGAGAATCTGAAACCCTCTTCTGACCTCCGCAGGCAATGCACAACATTGGTGCACTTACATACATGCAGGAAATAAACTCATACACATAAAATAAAAATTAAATATTTTAAAAAAGAAGACAACGAAACCTTAAAGCTTCTAATGAACACTGGAGCTTTAAAATATGAATCTTCCTGCCCCAATTTCTTCTTCTATAAAGTAAGAAAATAATACCTAATTCACTTGGTTTATCAGACTAGTAAAACAAGATCACTAAGAAAGCACACACAGAGAGTCCCAAGTAAATAATGCAGGAACAGTATTTCGGAAGTACTTTACAGCTTTGGCTGAAGCTTACTTTTTCAAGCACTGTCAGTCCCAGGTTTTTCTCTTACAGGCCCTATCTCAGAGGTCTGAGCAGATAACATTCTTGTCACTTGCTTCAGATCTTCCTGTGTGGTTTCATCTTAACTGATTAATTTCAGTGGGTTTCCCTTTCAAGACATAAATGTTACCCAAAAAAGACCTCTTCTTGGGATAATCAAACATGTATAACCATTCATACACAAAGCAAAACTCTTTCCTGAGGATGACTCTGAATTTTACGAGAACATTTAACCAAAAACACCATGCCTACTCTGTGCAAGGTGCTAAGATAGAAACTTAAGCAAAAATAAAAGCAATAAAAGCAATTTTTAAGTCTGTCTCTCAACCCTCAAGAAGTATAGAACAGAGTGAATAGGAAAGATGCATGCACAAAAATTAACCTAAAGTGCTTGAAGTGTTACAGTGGTCTGTACAGAGCAGCTGAGACAAGGAAGGAGGCATGATGTTCTCCACAGGAGGGAGAAGGCTAAGGAAGAACAGAGACAGTGAAAGGAAATTAATCCTAAAATAAATCCTTTTCTTGGGAGAATAGGAGGTGGGAGATGATTTCAAAGCAAGTAAGGGGCTAGAGAGATGGCTCAGTGGTCAAGAGCACTGGCTGCTCTTGCAGAGGACCCAGGTTCAATTCCCAGCACCTACGTGGTAGCTAATAAATGTCTGTAACTCCAGTTAGAAGGGATCCAACACCCTCTTCTGTCCTCCGCAAACACTGCATGACACAGGTACACTTAACACACATGTAAGCAATACACTCATACACATAAAATAATTTTTTTAAAAAAGCAAGTAAGAAGTATGATAAATAATTTTATATGACTGAAACCTATTTACATAAATTTGAAACTGGCTTATTAGGTAGAGTACCACTACTCAGTCTAGGGTTCATATCTATGGATTTTTAAACTCCTAAATGTCAAAATACTGCTTTTATTGATGCTGCTCCCAAATCCAGTTCTGCAGCCAGTCTAAGACATCATTCAAAACCTACAGGTTCTTATCAGTTCTTTTTGCATCCTGACCTACACTGCTTTTACTAAAAAGCATTATGTGACTTTAATTATCCATGATCACACAAGGAACTTGTGAGAAATTCAAAATGACATAAAAAATACTGTGAAACATGATGTGCTAGCTCCCTCAATTGAGTAGTCCTCTGTAAGTCACCATCACCTCAAAGAGATAATCTGTGCTATGTTCAATAGTATACACTTGACACTGATTCTGAAACCTATTAACAAATTCACTCAGGAACATGACCTTAAAGTGAAGCCATGTATTTGTCCTTTTGAAGTAAGATCCTGCTTAATATATGCCGTTTCCTATATATCTTGCATGGGTGGCACTGTCAGCCATGTTGGAAGACTTAAATCTACCCAAACTGCTTCAATTTAATCAAGGGCTTTTAAAACTAATTTTTTATATACTTGGTTATGATTAAACTTCAGTATACATCAGAATGACATGACTCTGGCTTGTGGGGTCCCAACCCCAACATTTGTAGGCCTGGAGTAGGACCTAAAAACCTGCATTTCTACCAAAATATACTAATAACCATCCTTCCTAAAGGTTCAGAATCAGTTCTGCCAGTTTCTCATTCTTCTGGCTGCTATGAGCTTCCCTTTAAGTACAGTATTTCTAGTCCTTGAACAAGCTATTGCTTGAGCTGTTTCACCAGTGATGTGTTTGAGCCCCTCCCTCCCAATGAAATCATCTAGTCCTCTGAGACCAGATCTTCCATTCATCTAACAAGTGCTTCATGATTCCTGTTTTGAATGATTTAAACATACAGAACATTACATTCCAATCTTCAGTGGCAAGACATCTCTTCCCTAGTACCAAATGGAAATTATAACTCTCCTCATGGTTATTTGAAAGCTTAGGAAATACTAAGTATTATAAAAAGTATCCTTTAGACAGGCCCTGAAAAGCATGTCTGTTCTAAAAAAAAGTCAAAGAAAAATAGGAAAAATATTACTTTAAAAAATGTAAAGCCTATTTGCCTAAAAGCAAACTTCTGGAAACTGATTATAAAGTCCAACAGAGGTAAACAATTTTTTCTCTGTAAAACCAGACTGAGGAACACTTGACTTCCTTATTTCTTCTGGCACTGGTCACAAATTTACAATTCTCAGATCTGCCTGAACAGGGACAATAGTCAATCAGCAGTTCCACCACAAATGTTAAGACAGATTCCATTTAAAAGATCAGAAAGCTGACAGGTTACATTTGCTTCTACAAAGAGCCCAACAGTGAAGTCAGAGTCATAGGATATTTTCATTCCTGCTGTGAAAACACATTTCCTAGGAAGGGGGGGGGGATGTGTCACTACTAAATCGATCCTCTTCCCTATAATGAGGCAGCTAAGAATTAAGTGCAGGTAACCTAAATTCTGTAGTTCTTCCAAAATTTGACTTATGCAAGCTATACTTACTCAGGTACTGCCCCTTATCACCATAGTACCTGCACTGCATTATCCTCTTCTTAGTGGCATTTGGGCTGAGATCTGTTCTAATTACCATAAACAACCCAATGCACAATATATAAATCTTCAGGAGGCTGGAAACAAGTCCAGAGTGGAAAAGGATCCAATGTGGTAACCCTAAGTCATTCTTCCTTAGGACCTACATGCAATCAAACAGACATGTTCCTCTGATTTCCCTTCTCTATATGACTTTAGAGCCAAGTCTACTGGAGCTGTTGGTGGACTCTCTTGAATATTTCACTAAATGTAGAGTGGAAGTGTTTACCAAGCTCTACAAGCATACTGCAAAGAGCAGTATAAAGTGCTAGCTAGCCATAGTACCTTTCCCAAAATAGGAGACCCTATCAAAGTTTTCCATTCCTTTGCAAAACAGTCAGTGGAGGGGTCGTGGTGGCACATGCCTTTAATCCCAGAAAAGGTAGGTCTGATCTCTGTAAGATTGAGGACAGCCTCAATGACATAGTGAGTTCCAAGCCAGCTGGGACTACAAGGAGACCCTGTCTCAAAACGTCAACAGGAGGTGGGGGGAGGGGGGAACGACAGATGACAGATTAATCTAACAATTTATAAACCACTAGAAATGACTTTGTTTTGCACATTTTAAATAAGAAAAGGCATCTAGTATTAGATTTTCTTTCCTTATGATATTCCTGCATCACCAGGATTTTTTGCTTCTCAGAAGCTGTTACATGCAAAAAACACTGGTACCAGGGACAAAAGAAAGGAAGGACATAATGGACCAGATTTGTTGGGGTTCTGGAACTTTGTTTTGCAAATGGAAAGGCTCTTCCCCTTGAAAATCTAATAAACGGGGTTTTTATCCCAAACACATGGCAGAAAGACAATGATTATTAACCCACATATAACCCTGGAGCCTGTCAACAAATACTTTATTTCTCTCATCTAACTAGCCCATCAAATTAAATTTTTTAAAAGAACTTTCAAACATATTTTTTAAGTATTTATTTTTGAAGGAAGAAAAGTGTCTTTTGTCTTTCCTGAAAGAGTAGATGTATTGAACTCCTTCACCCTCAAAAAATAATAATAAATAGCCTTAAAGGTATAATAGAGAAATTTACAAGAGAAGAGTCGGAGAATGAACCCCTACTCTTCTCATCATCTCAGTTATCAAATTGCCAGCATCCAATATAAACCATCTGGGTTAGTATTTAGCCCAGCAGTTTCTAAAGTTACAGCTACAAATAACACTGACCACAAAGCAGACTCAAAACAAACTGGAACACTGTGGAAAGCAGTAAAGAACATTATCCTAATAGGGAAAAGGCATCTAAACTGTAGCAGCTCATTCTGAGAAATACCTTCGTGTTCCAGGGTCTTGGCCCCACTGGATCAGGGCTAAAACTTACAGCATCTCAAAGTATAAAGATGAAGTAAGTACCTGGCTACATACTTCACTGGGGTGGCTCACTAACTATGTCAAAAGTTATAAAAGATATTTCATTTCTACTAATTCTTCCACCGAAGAGGCACTTCAAATAATGGCAGCAAAACTGTTCCATGTTTCTACAGCTCATAGACATTCTAATCCTTAACCTGTATGATCCACCAATAAAGGAGCTCTAGGCTCTCTTTTCAAATATTTCTTCTCTTTTAATCTTCTAATTTCTATTGTTTTCCTTAGTCCAGTTATTCTAATTTTATTCTGCAACTTTTCCTCGGGTATTATAAAAAAAATGACTAACACACCCTATCTTCCTGCTTGACTAAGCTAAGTATTTGCAAATTCTGCTACCTGATCAGATCTACCATAGCCCCCTGTAAAACCACAGACAATTCCCTCAGTTTATTGCTCACTTTCCTTGCTCTTCTAAAAGACAGAGCTCAACAATACCTAAATTATAATAACTGCTAGGGTCCATCAAATTTTTCCCAGGTCTAGCCTGTTTTTACAGAGCCCATTCCCACATGGAAAGCTAACTAATTTACTTGGGTGTGAAGTAATGAAAATGTGCCTCACCCTTCATATGAAGTAGGAAATTCATCCAAGTTTCTTAATTCTGGGTACCTACTGTTTCCTTGTACCCTGGGCCTAAGATAAAAGAAGCAGAAAGACACTTTCCTCCTCCTTCAGAAATCTTACTTCGTTTTCAGCTGTCAATCTGGAGGAGGATTTATTTATTGTTCTCAGTGTCCAGCTGCTAAGTCACATAGTGTTTTGTGCGAAGTGATGGCAGGGCCTGGCTTCTTTTATAAATACCAACCTTTCCTTATGTGCTTGGCATTTTGCTTATTGTCTAACAGCATCCCTTATTCATTACTACTTCTTGGGTAAGGCTATGCTTTTTTCTTTACAGTGAGAAGAACTCCTGAGTCAAAGTATTATGCATTATTATTCATAAAAATATTAGCAATTATATGATTTGCATAAAAAGTAGTTTAGTCACACAGAATTCAGGACTCAAGAATACAATTCTACAAAGCACACTGTTAGGTCTGGATCTTGAATGTCCCTGAAAGGTCCTGTGTTGAAAGCTTGACCATATCGCCTGTGGTTATAGGATGGTGAAACCTTCCAAGGTAAAAGCTGAGCAGGAGAACATTCTAGGATTGGGGGGTGTCCTCTCAAAAGGAATATTTGTAAAAGGAATCATTAAACTATTCGCAGCCCACATAGAAAAGTTTAGTAAAATCTGAGGACAATAAGCAATGCAAAGAAGCAGTTCTTCTATCAAAAGATGTGAATTTCATAAAATTTTAGTAGTTTTATATAAATTTTTTTTCCTTTACAACTGCTGAGTACCTACTACATCCGTATTAAGTATGGTTGTTACAATTCAGTTGGGAATTACATTTGTTAAGAATTCACAAAGGTAAAGCAATGTTCTGTTCAAAACTCAAGGAATCTGTTATTTATAATGAGCTTTCTGCCAACATTAGTTTTCTCATTGTTGTAACCATATGCCTGAAAAGAAGCAAGGTAAGGGAAGAAAGATTTATTCTGGCTCCAAGTTTAAAGAGATAAGACAGTCCACTATGACTAGCAAGGCACGGCAACAGGTGCCTCCATAGCAGTGGAAAGAAATGTGGGAAGGCTTGTTTACATCTCAACAAACCATGCTGTGCTAAGTAAGTCTAGGGTCCAAAGTGAGGCTGGGCTATGACTCACTTCCTTCAGCTAAGCTTCTTCTAAAGGTTCCACAATCTTCCCAAACAGACCACAAGTTGAGATCAAGTGTTCAAACACATGAATCTATGGGATCATTTCATATTCAAACCTAACAACCTATATTTGAAGATACACCTTCCAGAAAGCAAAGGTACCCCATTTTATGTAAATCAAATATGCAAAAGGTACTTCCAAACCAGAGACAACATTAAATGGAGAAAGTAAGCAACTAATCATATCATCTTATGATGCCTAAACAGATAAAAGAATGTAAATTAGACAATTAACCAAGGGACCAAAGTTAACTTCAACAGTTAGATAAGAATGAATATACCATTCATAGAACTAGGAGTTCCAGGACACTCTGTTCAACATAGCAAGTTCAGACCAGCCACAACTACATAGTGAGACCCTGTCTTCCCCAACCCAACCCCACACTCCCCCCACCAAACAAAACAAAACAAAACAAAACAAAAGCAACCAAAAGAAGGACATTGTTTGTATAGTACTCCTACCAAAAACACAAGAAAAACACAATATAAATCCAAAGTGGTACAAAATAAATGACTTATGCTGTTCAAGAATGTTATGAAAAAGAAAGAAAAACAGATATTTTTCTTGACTAAGAGACTAATGAGATAAAACTACATTGTAATACTTGATGAAATCCTGACCCTGGGAGGAAGAGGAGGAGGGTGCTACAAAAGTGCATCAGGAATTATTAAGAAATTTGGAAATGGAAAAATTATCTAAAAGCATTATATAAACATTTTAATTCCTATTTTGGTTCATTATACTCTGATTTTCAAAGAGAATGTCCTAGTTATTAGGAAATATATGCTAAAATATATAGAGAATGGGGATAATGTCTTCAATTTCAAAAGGTTCAAAATATAAACATACATAAACCAAGTAATAAGCAGATATTAAACACAGTAATGAGATGAACAATTACTATATTCTTATAACTTACTTGTAAACTTAAACTTATTTCAAATGAAATATTTAAAAATTTTTAAATGAAATGGAAGATAAAACTTGCATTAGTTAAAAGACGAAAGGATTTTGATCTGTGTAAGTGCTAAAAGATTTGCATGGTTTATGGAAAAGCTGTAAGCTTTGTAACAGCTTGGTACATAGAAGAAAGAAATGGATCTGAGGCCCAGGTTCTAGGAAAGGGCCCACTGTGGTCTGAACTCATGTCTTCTCTACCATCACAACTGTGTTGTGAGAACTAAATGACAAAGTCATGCCAGAATACCTTTTTCAACTATTGCATACTGCCTACTTTAAGTTTTTTTTTTTTTTAAAGCAGTTGTCATCTATAAAGATTATAGGAAATAGCTAAACTTAAATCACATCAGCCACCACTTAGGTTCAGAAGTGGACTAACAGCAAATTTTGGCAATTTTTTTTCCTTCCTGTTTTAGTTATTACATTTTTCTTGTTGCCATGACAAAAACACAGGACAGAAGAAATTTAAAGAAAAAATTTATTTGGTTCAAGATCTAAGGGAAAATGTAGCTCATCGTAGGGGCAAGAGCAGAAAACAACTCGTATATTATGTCCAGTCAGGAGGCAGAGACATAAAATGCTAGTGCTTGCTTTCTCCATTTTATTCAGTTTAGGACCCAAGCAGTACTACCTACATTCAAGGTGGGTCCTTTCTCCTCAAACTTTTCTGGAATTAGGGTCACACTTTATCTCCTAAACACTGCTAAGTTGACAAGCTTAATCAACATACCTCCCAAAGAAGTAATTTAGCCATGAATGGATTTTTAAAAATACTTTGTCGTTTTTATTTTATGTATATGACTGTACTGCCTGCACGTATATAAGTGCATTCCAGCTGTGGAATGCCAAAGAGGCCAGAAGACATTGTCAGGTTCCCTGGAACTGGAGTTAAGGACACTTGCTAGCTGCCATGTGGGTGCTAGCAACCAAACCCAGGTCTTCTGCAAGAACAAGCAGTACTCTTAACCACTGAGCCACCGTGCCAGCCCTACCATAAATGTTTGTTGGTTTGTTTATTATTTACTTATTATTTGGGGAGGATCTCTTTGAAACAGGGTCTCCCTGTAGCCCCAGCTGCCCTGGCACTCACTATGTAGACCAGGCTGGCCTCAATCTCACAGAGATCCACCTGCCTCTGGCTACTGAGTGCTGAGATTAAAGGTGTATACCACCACACCCAGCATGAATGAATTTTTTTAAAAATAAAGCAGTCTAGGGACTGGAGAGGTGGCTCATTGGTTAAGAGCACTGACTGCTCTTGCAGAGGACCCGGGTTCGATTTCAAGCACCCACATGGCAGCAATGAACCACCCTTAACTCGAGTTCCAGGGGTATCCAACGCCCTCTTCTGACCTTCAAGGCATTGCACGACCTAGGTGTACTCACATACATGCAGGCAATACATTCATATACATTAAATAAGTAAATAAATCAGACTATTTTTTAAATTTGTTTTTATTAAATTTGGTATTTCATACAGAGTATCTCAAACCATCTGAATCACCTTTATAGCCTCATTTCCACCAGAACCCTCCCAGAGCCCCCTGCTGCTGGAACCCATATACTCTGTCCTGGGTGTGAAGGCCCATTGTGTTAAGTCAGCGTCCCCAGATGTTCTCTGGTGCAAGTCCATCCACTTGCAGTCTGCTCAGATCCCTCTATCAATCCAAACACCTACCATTTTCTTTATTTTTTTTTAAAGCACAGCATAGGGTAGGGGTTTATTTATAGAAGAGTGACCCCCCCTCCCATTTATGGCTGCACTGGAAAGTCCACACTCAAATAAAGATCATGTGACTTCCCAACAGCTGCAGAAAATGATGAGAGAGGGACCTCCTGGCATTCTCAGCTTATATATCCTTAGGCCCTCCCTCAACTCCTAGATGAGCATGCATGCATGACTGACTATAGCTTGCCTGCATAGTAGTCAGAATACACGTCCAGTTAACACTCCACCCCTTTCCAGCTCTTACATTTTTCTGCCAACCTCTTCCACAAAAGTCCCTGAGCCTTGGAGGGGGAGGTAGGTGTGCAGTGTTCTTCCTCTCAGTGTAGTAAGGCACTGAACTTTCAGATCACTGCACCGTCAGTTTTCCACAGGCTGTTAGCCCATTTCAGTGGGATTCCATCTACTATAAAAACACAAACAGCAAGAACCAAGAACATCTAAACAGTGGCTGCTATAATAACTTAACCTATAGGTGCAAACATAAATGCTTGGGCCATACTTTAGCAGGTGCATCACATCCACATAACAGAACAATTGCAGTGGCTTCCCACAAGGGCCTATAGTCTTCCCTGTGACAGGGGGTTGGTCTTGTCTACAGAACCAGATGTGTGTTCCACCCCTAGGAGCCAGCATTATATTCAATCAAAAATGTGTTGATTGTACATACACTAGACACTTCACTATTGCACCAGCAGGTACACTGTTTGGTATGTTGACAGTGCAACACTTGGGGTCCTTCATTGAGCAGAACTCTGGAAATGACTGTTCCCCAGTCATCTGCATATCACCTTTTGGCAACATGAAAGCCAACCATCAGGGAGTTTCCAGCTTAGCCCAAGCTTGATTTCTTCTCCTCCTGTGCAAACATCAAGCAGTGTCTTCACCAATAGGGTACCTCTGTCCACTTCCGGTGTACAACCGTTATTGTCAATGGCCTTTGTTGTTTTGGGGACTTCCAGGGACCCTCAGGCCAACAGCTCAAAGGGGGACAACCAACTTCTGACACTGGGATTTTCATTTAACCATATTTTCTAGAAGAGCTTTCTTCCATCCCTGTAGGTTTCCTTTTTGCTTAGGGCTTTGCTTTTTTTTTTTTTTTAAACTGTGTATTGGGACAATTTTGTTTTTGCCCTTTATGCCATAGTTATCTGTATAGCCCTACATCCCAATCATCCTTTTAACTAACCCCTTTTTACATATTTCTCCCTTAGTAACACCTTTATCCTACTATTTTTCTCTCAGGTTCCTTCTTTCCTTTTACCTCCCTGTTTTGCTTCCACATTCCTGGTCCCTGCAGTTGCATCAAGATATGCACTCACGTAAGAATTTGGTGCTAGGATCTACAAATGAGGGAGAACATATGTCTTTTGTTTTTCTGAGTCAGTATTACTTCACTTAATATGTTTCTAGATCCATTCATTTACCTGCAAATTTCATTATTTCATCTTTCTTTACTGCTGAGTAGAACTCCATTGTGTAAATGCACCACATTTTCATTAACCACTCATCAGTTGAGGGGCGCTTATGGTTGCTTCCATCTCTTAGCTAAAGCAGCAACAAACATGGTTACACAAGTGTCTCTACCAACAGGATGAGTCCTTTGGGTATAAGCCACATAATGGTATAACTGGGTCATGTGGTAAGTTCATTTTTAGTTTTTCAAGAGTTCTCCACACTGTTTCCCATAGGGGATGCATGAGTTTGCAATCACACAAGCAGGGGATGAACATTCCCCCTTTCTCCACATCCGCACCAGCATTTGTATCATTTGTTCTCTTGATCTGAGGCAGTCTGACTGGGTTAAGGTAAAACCTTAAGGTGGTTTTAATTTGCATTTCCCTAACTACTAATGATGCTGAACACTTTTTAAGATGTTTCTTAGCCATCTTTATTTCTTCCTTTGAGAACTTTCTGTTTAGATCTTTGGCCCATCTTTTAATTGGGTCATTTGCTTTCTTGCTCCTGTGTTTTTTGAGATTTTTTAAAATATATTCTGGATGTTAAACTGCTGTCAGATGTGTAACTGGTGAAGGTTTTTTCCCACTCTGTGGGTTTTCTCTTCACTCTTTTGCTGTATAGAAGCTTTTTAGTTTAATGAGGTCCCACTTGTTGAATGTTGACCTTAATCCCTGAGCAACATCTGCACGATTTAGAAAATCCTTTCCTACACCTATATCTTGTAGGTTACTGGCAGTATTTTCTTCTAATAATTTCAGGATTTCCAGTTTCACATTAAGATCTTTGATCCATTTGGAGTTGACTTTTGGGCAAGGTGAAAGATAAGGATCTAGTTTCATTCTTCTACAAGTAGAGATTCAGTTTTGCCAGCATCATTTGTTGAAGATGCTGTCTCTCCTCTATTGTGTGTTCTTGGAAACTTTCTCAAATATCAGGTGGCTAAAATTGCATGTACTCCGGTTTGGGGCTTCAGTGATGTTCCGTTGATCTATGTGTCTACTTTTGTGCCACTACCACGCTGTTTTTATGGCTATAGCTCTGTAATATACTTTCAGATCTGGTATAGCAATCCCCCAAGCTCTTTGTGCTCAGGGTTGCTTTGGCCATCTAGGGTCTTTTGTGCTTCCATACAAATTTAAGGATGGATTTTTCTAATTCTTTGGAGTATGTCATTGGAACTTTGATTGGGATTGCATTGAATCTATCATATATATCTATATCTATATGGTCATTTTCACAATATTAATTCTTCCAATCCATGAGCATTAGAGCACCTTCCATCTTCTAGTGTTGTCCACAAGCTCTTTCTTTAAAGATTTAAATTTTTCATTGTAGAGCTCTTTGATGTCTTTGGTCAGTTTTGTTCCAAGATTTTTATATTATATTTTATTTATATTTATTATATTATATTATATTTATTTTATCTTTTGCAGCTATTATGAATAGGAGCGTTTCCCTGTACTCTTTTTCCAACTCCTTGTTACTGGTATAGAAAGGTTACTGATTCTTGTTGACTGATTTATAACCTGCCACTTTACAGAAAGTGTTTATCAGTTCTAGGAATTTTGTGATGGAACTTTTGGGATCTCTTATATATAGCATCATATCATCAGCAAAAGGGACAATTTGATCTCTTCCAATTAGTACTTCTTTAATTTCCTTCTTTTGCCTTATTGCTCTAGCGAGAGTTTCAAGCACTATTTAGAAAAGGAGTGGAGATAATGGATATTCTTGTCTGGTTCCGGATTTTGCTGTAAATGCTTCTGGTTTTCCTCCATTTAGAATAATGTTGGCTGTGGGTTTGCTGTATATAGCTTTAATTATGTTGAGCTACGTTCTGTCCAGTCCAATTCCCTTTAGAACTTTTATCATGAATGAATGTTGAACTTCGTCAAAAAATTTTTGCAACTATTTTCTGCAACTATTGAGATGATGATGCAGTTTCTGTCTTTTGAGTCCATTTATATGATTAATGACATTTATTGGCTTGCATATATTGAACCATCCCTGCATCTCTGAAATAATGCCTACTTGATCATGGTGAATGATCTTTTTGATGTGCATCTGTATGTGGTTTGCAAGTATTATGTTCAGGACTTTTGCATCTATGTTCATTAAGGATGTGGGTCTATACTTTTCTTTTTTGGTTGTATCTTTATCTGGTTTTGGTATTAGAGTGATGCTGGATTCATAGAACAAATTTGGGAGTTCCCCCTCTGTTTCTATCATCTTGAATAATTTAAGTAGCATTGGTTGGAGGTCTTCTTTAAATATCTGGTAGAATTCTGCTGTAAATCGATCTGAGCCTGGACTTTCTTTAGTCGTGAGGCTTTGTATTACTGTTTATATGTTATATGTTGTGGGTCTTTAAAGTGTTGATCTCCTCTTGGTTTAACTTTGGTGGTTCCCATGACTTTAGATATCCATACATTTCTTTTAGATTTTCAAATGTATTACAGAATAGCTTTCTAAGTATTCCCTTATAATGTTCTAGATCTTTTTCATGTCTGTTGTAATGCTTCCCCTTTCATCTCTGCTTCTGCTGATCTGGAGGTGCTTTCTTTCTTTCTTTTTGTTAGCAAGGCTAAGAATCTGTCTATCTTGTTTAGCTTTTCAAAGAACCAGATTCTTTGTATTGTTTTCTTTGTTTCTATTTCATTAATTTCTCCTCTGATTTTTGTTATTTCTTCTATACTGCTGGGTTTGGGTTTCATTTGTGCTTGCCTTTCCAGCATCTTGAGTTGTAACGCTAGGTCATTTATTTGGGCTCTTTCTAATTTTTTAATGTAGGCACTTAGATCTACAAACTTTCCTCTTAGGACTGCTTTTAAAGTGTCCCAGAGGTTTTCTCGTGTTGTATTGCCCTATTCATTGAATTCCGGGAATTCTTTTATTTCTTTCTTAATTTCTCCTTTGACTCATTCATCGTTTAGGAGTGTGCTGTTAGGAGTTCATGTAGTGCCTGGGGCTTCTTCCACTGTTGATTTTGAGTTTTATTGCATTATGGTCTGATAGAATGACAGAATTATTTCAATTTTTAAAAAAATATTTGTTGAGGTGTGTTTTGTGTCCTAGTATGTGGTCAATTTTTGAGAAAGTTCCATAGGGTGCTGAATAGAAAGTATATTCTTTGGTGCTTGGGTGGAATATTCAGAAAATGTCTGTTAGGTCTATTTGATGTATTGTATCATTGAATTCAGAGGTCTGTTTATTCTTTGTCCAGCTGACCTAGCTAATGGAGACAGTGGGGTATTGAAGTCCCCTACTATTACTGAGTTGGGGTTAATCTGTGTCTTAAAGTCCTGTAGAGTTGCTTTTATGAATTTGGGTGCACTAGAGTTTGGTGCATATTTTCAGGACTTTAACATCTTGGTTAATTGTTCCTCTGATCAGAATGAAGTGACCCTCTTTAGCTCTTCTGATTAATTTTAGTCTGAAGTCTTGTCAGATATTAGAATTGTAACCCTTGTTTTTTAGTGCCATTTGCTTAGAATAATCTTTTCCATCCTTTCACCTTAAGGTAGTACCTCACCTTGAAGGTGAGATGGGTTTCTTGCAGACAACAAAAAAATGGATTGTGTTTCTTAGTCCATTCAAGTAGCTTGTGTCTTTTGACTAGGGAGTTCAGTCCATTGATATCTGAAGTAATTATTGAAAGATGTGTATTGGTTTCCATCATTTTGATTACTGTTTGCATTCTTTGTCTAACTTTGTGCTTCCACAGTTACATCTTTATTTAGTTTCTTTCATTGCCCCTGTATAGCTGGGGTATAGCTGTTCCTTTCTCTGTTCTTTGTACTGCTTCAAGTATTCTTTGAAGGGTAGGTTTTGTGGACATGTATTCTTTCAGGCTAATTGTGTCATGGAAGATTTTTCTTTCCCCCTCAACTATAATAGACATTTTTGCTGTGTAAATTACTCTGGGCTGGCATCTATATTCATTTAGAACAGGAAATACCTCAGTTCAAGCTCTTCTGGTGTTCATAGTTTGCATTGCTAGGTCAACCGTAATTCTGATGGGCTTTCCTTTGTATGTGTGACTTGTTTTTCTTGTGCTGCTTTCAGTATTCTCTCTTTGATCTGGACATTTAGTGTTTTTACCAATGATATGCCATGGGGAGTTTCTTTTCTGGTCCTGTCTATTTGGTGTTCTATGTGCTTCTTGTATTTGTATGGGGATGTATTTCCTTAATTTCAGGAAATTCTCTTCTATAATCCTATTTAAGATCTGGTCAATACCATTAACCTGAAATTCTTCTCCTTCCTCTACGCCTAAGATATGCAGATTTGGCCTTTTTATTGTGTCCCACATGTCATGCATATTCCATTGCTGTGTTTTAAATTTTTTTTCATAATCTTTGCTTGAGTGGTCCAATTCTTCAACTTCATCCTTCACTGTTGACACTCCGTTTTCCATTTCATTCATTCTCGTGGTGAGGCTTTTCTCTGTTGTTTCAAGTTGGCTTACTGAGGTTTTCACTTCCTTAATTTCAGCCTGAGTTTTCTTCAATGTTTCTGTTCCTTTTGTGAAGTTATTCAGAAGTTTGTCCCTATCTTCTTTTAGTTTTTTGATTTGGTTTCTGTGTGTGTGTGTTCTTTAAATTCACTGAATTCCTTAATCATGTTTATGAATTTTTTTAATTCTGTGTCCTGGGTTATCTCTAGGGGGTTCTCCTTTTAGAACTCTTCTACAGGACTGGTGGAATTTGGTGGGCACATAGTGTTTTGGCTTTCCATTTTATTATTTTTTTGTTGTAATTTTGGCATGTGAATTTATTTTGTTATTTGTGATTCTGATATGAAAATCAAATTGTAGTTTGCTTCTGTTTGTATTATTGGTGTGCCTTGGTTGTTTTCATATTGGTTATGTAAATCTGGTTGGTCTAGGTTTCAGGTTCTCTCAGGTTTCATTTCAGAAGGAACTGATGGCTTCAGATCAGTTGCTCAAGAGCTCCCACAGAAGCCCAAATCAGGGTCCAGTCAGGTACACTCAGGCTTCCTTCTAATGTTTCAACGCCTAGTAGTAGGTACTCAGAGCACAATTTAAGAAAGTTCCCTAATTGGGGAGGCCCGATTTTGGGGCATTCGGGTGATCTGCTAAGTCCTCAGCCCCTATGCCAGGGGGAAGCCTAGTCAGGCACTCTCAGGAGGTTTGATGAGATCTAAGCCCCTACACTGATGGAAACCAGAACAGGCCCTCTCAGGCCGTCTGCTAAGATCTCAGACTTACCCTACAATAGGGCAGAGGACTGCCCTCCAGTATCCTTATTTTTAATGAAAGCCTAATATGTTAAACTATTATTCCTCGACTCAAAAGTATCTATATAACTAAAATATTGATCATAATGACTAGAAAGACAAATTTTCTAAAAAGTATAATTCAAAATATATATGTTTAAACTACCTAAGAATTCAGGCTTCTCAAGCTTCACATATGCAGAATTAGGATAAATTTAAGTATCCTAAGAGCCCTCAAGTTGTTATGGGTCTTACTTTTTAGAGTACAAAGAGACAGATGCAGTACTTACTGTGCAGGAAGGGAGGTCCAAGAAGACTACCCAAGAGCCTATGATACCCTACAAAATCAAGCTTTCCCCTCTTACTTGTTATCTCTAACCTTATTCTGCAAAAGAGATCAGGCGCTGCCATCCTGTGTACTCATGAAGTCCTAGACAAATCAGGCCATTTCTCACTTGTAGCTTATGCACTGGTTCCCTTTAAGATCTGCACATCACCAGTTCCCTCAGGTCTCAGCTACAATGGCATGCCCCTCAGAAGCTTTTGTTGCCACCCAACCTAAAACAGCCCTTACCCAGGCATCATCACATTCCCTAGATTGACTTATTTTCATAGAGTATTTCTTCTCATTAAAATTCCTTGTGTATGAGTTTCCTCTCCTCACTGTAATGCAAGGGCCACAAGGCTTTCTCTTCTGTTTATGGCTAAATTCCAGCATCTAGAACAATGTTGGCACAAAGAGGACACCTGAATTAAAGAATGACTTTCTGACACAACCCCCCATTGGCCTCTCTCCTGGGTAAGTCCACCACGCCCTCCATACCTTGACTCCCCCAACCTCATTCACTCTCCCATCTCCACCACCCATCTCTGCTCCTAGCCTGGATACTGTCCCATTCCTTGTCTTGGTACCCCAGACATCGGAGGAACCACCAGTGCTTCCTGATCCTTTGCATCCAGACCAACACAGTTTCTTGTCACGGTTGGAGGAGCCCTCTGGGCCTGATCCCGCCCTCACAACCATCTGCTTCCCTGGGGGGGACACGACAACCCTACAGCATCTTTCCTGGACACACAGGCTAACCTCTAGGCCTGAAACCACGGCTGCTTTCTGATCCCTTACATCCAGACAAACCCAGTTCCTTCTCAGAGTCCCCATGAGCCCTCTGGGCCTGGTCCACTCCTTATCTCCCTCTGCTTCCCTGGGCCTGAATAACTTGCCAGCCTCTCTCCTGGGTAAGTCCAGCTCGCCCTCCACTCCTTGACTCCCCAGACCTCATTCACTTTCCCATCTCCCTGACCCATCTACCCTCCTAGCCTGTGTACTGTCCCATTCCTTGTCTTGGCACCCCAGACACCGGGGGCTGGCCTCAGGCCCGGAACCACAACTGCTTCCTGATCCTTTGCATCCAGACCAACCCAGTTCCTTCTCACAGTACCCAGGAGCCCTCTGGGCCTGGTCACACCCTCACCTCCCTCTGATTCCCTGGGCTGCACAACCCATGAGCCTGTCTCCCAGAAGCCCTCTGGGCCTGGTCCAGCCCTCACCACCCTCTGCTTTCCTGGGCTGCACAACCCCTCAACCTCTTTCCTGGACACGCAGGCTGACCACAGGGCTTCCTGATCCTTTGCATACAGACCAACCCAGTTCCTCCTTGCAGTCCCCAGAAGCCCTTGGGGCCTCTTCCAGCCACCATTTCCCTTTCATCTCTGGGTGGTACAGCCACCAGGTATGTGACACCAGCATCTTTCCTGGGCCCTGCTCCCAAGCCAGTCCAACCTCCAAATACCTGAAGACAACATCTTTCCTGGAAGGATCCAGACCTCAGGAGAAAGCCCTAGAGCATCTGATCCTTATCTGACTTGGGCCTCTGTGGGAACTCCTGAACACAAAAGCAATCTGGCCACACCAAAATAAAATCAAAAGAGAGAACTGGAAGCTTAGAGGAACCAGCTTTTCATGCCCAAAAAGTAAACTACAAAGGCACATAAAGTTTACAAAAGAGGCAGACCTAAACTTGAAGGCTTCAGTCACACTCAAGAATCAGAAATTGCAAAAGAAATTCACATGTCAAAATGACAGAGAAAAAATAATGACATGAAAAACGAAAATAACATATCCCCGACAAATATCAATAGTGCTCTAGAGGAGTACAATGAGAACCCCCTAGAGATAATGGAGGACATGGAACTCAAAACAACAATTATAAGCATGATAGAAGAATTCAGTGAATTTAAAGAACACACAAAGAAATCAAGAACTGAGGGAACATAGGGAAAAACTTCTGAAGGAATTCAGAAAAGAGCTAGAAATATTGAAGACTACTTGGGCTGAAAAGAAGAAGAAAGTGATACACTCAGCAAGCCAATTAGAAACGACAGGAGAAAGCCTCACCAATAGGATGAATGAAATAGAAAACAGAATATCAAGATTGGAAGATAAAGTGGAAGAACTAGACCACTCAAGCAAAGACTGTGAAAAATTTAAGAAAGCACAAGAATGGAGTATGCAGGAATTGTGTGACACCATAAAAAGACCAAACATAAATATCATAGGCATACAGGAAGGAGAAGAATCCCAAGATAATGGCATGGACCAGATAGATCTTCAACAGAATCATAGAAGAAAATTTCCCAAAATTAAAGAAAGACATGCCCATTCAAGTTCAAGAAGCATATAGAACACCAAATAGACAGGACCAGAAAAGAAACTTTCCATGGCACATCATAGTAAAACACTAAATGTACAGAACAAAGAGAGAATACTGAAAGACATTAGGATTACAGCTGACTTTTCAGTGCAAACTATGAAAGCCAGAATAGCCTGGATCAGAACATTCCCAGTTTTAAATGACCACAGATGCTAACCCAAATTACTATACCCAGCCAAAATGTCTATTGTAGTCAAAGGGGAAAGAAAAACCTTCCATGACATAAATAGGCTAAAGGAATTCATGTCCACAAAACCAGCCCTTCAAGAGGATCTGGAAACAATACAAAGAGCTGAAGAAAGGAATGACTATATCCAAGGGGTTGTGGAAAGAAATGCAATGAAAGTCGAACTATGGAAAAGTACAGCAATATCAAGAATGTAAACAGAAATAAAAAAATGACAGGGTTCAATAGACATCTTTCATTAATAACTTTAAATATTAACGGACTTTACTACCCAGTCAAAAGATACAGATTAGTTGAATGGATTAAGAAATAAAACCCATCTTTTTGTTGTCCACAAGAAACTCATCTCGCTTTCAAGGACAGACACTACCTTAAAGTGAAAGGATGGGGAAAAAATATATCAAGTGAATGATACTAAGAAAAAAGCAGGCATTGCAATTCTGATATCTCACAAAATAGACTTTAAACTAAAACTAATCAGAAGAGATAAAGAGGGTCACTTCATTCTGATCAAAGGAACAATAAACCAAGAAGACATTACAATCATGAACATATATTCACCAAACTCTGGTGAACCCAACTTCATAAAAACAATACTACAGGACTTTATGCCCCAGATTAATCCCAACTCTTTAATAGTATGGGACTTCATACCCCACTGTCTCCATTAGATAGGTCACAGGGCAGAAAGTTAACAGAGAGACATGTGAATTAAACAATACCATATATCAAATAGACCTAACAGACATCTACCGAGTATTCCACTCAAGCACAAAGGACATATTTTCTACTCAGCGCCCCATGGAACCTTCTCCAAAATCGACCATATACAGGGGCACAAAACAAACATACACAAAAAAAACTGAAATAATTCCATGCATTCTATCAGACTACAATCCAATAAAGCTTAAAATCAACATCAGAGGGAGCCCTAGTCACCATGTGAACAAATGGAGATTACACAATACACTCCTGAATGACAAATGGGTCAAAAGAGAAATTAAGTTTATAGTTCTAAGTGCCTACATCAAAAAAATCAGAAAGAACACAAATAAATGACTTAATGTTGCAACTCAAGACACTTGAAAAGCAACAACAAATGAAACCCAAACCCAGGAGACAAGAAGAAATAACAAAAATCAGGGCAGAAATTAATGAAATCAAAACAAAGAAAACAATACAAAGAATCAGTGAATCCAACAGCTGATTCTTTGAAAAGATAAACAAGATTGACAGACCACTAGCCCTGTTAACCAAAAGAAACAACACCTCCAAATCAACATATCAGAGTTGAAAGGGGAAACATCACAACAGACACCAGAAAGATACAGAACATTATAAGTGAAT
>NW_008355272.1:1907808-1908270 GCF_000622305.1 Nannospalax galili
TAATACACAACCTCCCAAATAAAAAAAGCCTAGGACCACATGGATTTACAGCAGAATTCTATGAGACATTTAAAGAAGATCTATATCCAATACTACTTAATTTATTCAAAAAGATAGAAATGGAGGGAGAATGTCCAAATTCCTTCTATGAAGACAGTATCACACTAATACCAAAGCCACGTAAAGATACAACCAAAAAAGGAAACTATAGACCCATATCCTTAATGAACATAGATGCAAAAATTCTCAACAAGATACACACACATCAAAAACATCATCCACCATGATCAAGTCAGCTTTATCCCGGAGATGCAGGGATGGTTCAATACACCTAAGTCAATAAACATCATAAATCATATAAATGAGCTCAAAGACAAGAGCCACATGGTCATCTCAATAGATGCAGAGAAGGCCTTTGACAAAATTCAACATGCATTTATGTTCAAAGTCCTAGAGGGAAAT
>NW_008355272.1:1908372-1951690 GCF_000622305.1 Nannospalax galili
AATGAACCAGACAAGGCTGTCCACTATCTCCACTTCTCTTTAACACAGTGCTTGAAACTCTTGCAATAGCAATAAGACAAGAGCAGGAAATTAAAGGAGTAAAAATTGGAAAAGAGATCAAATTATCCCTTTTTGCAGATGATATGGTATTTTATCTGAGACACCAAAAATTCTACCAGAAAACTCCTAGAAATTATTAACACGTTCAATATCGTGGCAGGTTCCAAAATTAACCTACAAAACCAATAGCAAGCAATCAATACCATACCAATAACAAGCAATCAAAGAAAAAGTACATGGAAAAACTCCCCTTCACAATAGCTGCAAAAAAATAAAATAAAATATCTCAGAATAAACCTGACCAAAGACATAAAGACCTCTATAATGAAATTTTTAAACCTTTAAAGAAAGAAATTGAGGAAGACATCAGAAAATGGAAGGACCTCCCATGCTCATGGATTGGAAGAATTAATATTGTGAAAATGACCATCCTACCAAAAGCCATTTATAGATTCAATGCAATGCCAATCAAAATCCTCATGACATTTTTCACAGAATTGGAAAAAAAAAAATCCTAAGATTCATACTGAAGGACAAACTATCTCAGATAGTCAAAGCAACCCTGAGCACTAAGAGCAATGCTGGGGGGATTACAACACCAGATTTTAAGCTGTATTACAGAGGTATAGTCATAAAAACAACATGGTACTGGCACAAAAATAGACCCATAGATCAATGGAACAAAATTGAAGACCCAAGGATGAGTACATGCCATTTCAGCCACTTGATATTTGACAAAGGGGCCAAGAACATTCACTGGAGGAAAGACAGCATGTTCAGCCAATGGTGCTGGCAAAACTGGATCTCCAACTATAGAAGAATGAAACTAAACCCCTATCTTTCACCTTGCACAAAAGTCAATTCCAAATGGATCAAAGACCTCAATGTAAAGCCTGAAACTCTGAAACTGTTAGAAGAAAATATTGGGAAAAACCTACAAGATATAGGTGTAGGAAAGGATTTTCTAAACTGGACATCAACTGCTCAGGAAACAAGGGCAAGAATCAACAAATGGGACCTCAGTAAACTAAAAAGCTTCTGTACATCAAAGGAGGCAACCAGGGAAGTGAAGAGAAAACCCACAGAATGGGAGAAAGTCTTCATTAGCGACACATATGACAGAGGTTTAACATCCAGAATATACACCAAACTCAAAAAACAGTGAATCAAGACAAGAAGTAACCCAATTAAAAGATAGGCTAAGGAGCTGTACAGAGAGTCCTCAAAAGAAGAAGTACAGATGGCTAAGAAGCATCTTAAAAGATGTTCAACGTCACTAGTAATTAGAGAAATGCAAATTAAAACCACTTTAAGATTTCATCTTACCCCAGTCAGACTGGCTAATATTAAGAGAACAAATGATACCAAATGTTGGAGAGGATGTGGGGAAAAGGGAACACTGCTGATGGGGCTGCAAAATGGTTCAACCCCTATGGAAAGCAGTGTGAAGCACTTTTAAAAAATTACAAATGAATCTACCATTTGACTCAGTTATACCACTCCTTGGCATATACCCAAAGAACTCATCCTATTGCAGAGAACCTTGTACATCCATGTTTGGTGCTGCTCTTTTCACAATAGCTAAGAGATGGAAGCAACCTAAGTGTCCCTCAAATGACAAATGGATAATGAAAATGTGGTTCATTTATACAATGAAAGATGAAATCATGAAATTTGCAGGTAAATGGATGGAACTAGAACTGTTATACTAAGTGAAGTAACACAGACTCAGAAAAAAATCGATGTATGTTCTCCCTCATACGTGGATTCTAGAACCAAGTCCTGATAAGTGAGTATGTATCTAGACGTAACTACAGGAACTAGGATAATGGAAAGGAACCAGGGAGGTAGAGGAAAAGAAAGAACCTGAAAGAGAAGAACAGTAGGAAGCAGACGTTCATAAGGGACCCAATTTCTCATTAAAACTGGAGCTCACCTTAGCTGGCAAGACCCTGGGATCATCCTGTCTCTACCTTCCAGTCACACCTGGCTTTTTTACAGGAGTGCTGTGGATATGATCCTAGGTTCCCAATGCTTTACCTACTAAACTATCACCCCAAGCCCCCAGACTGAAGCTTTTCAAAAATGTAACAAGGTATAGTACTTTCTGTGTCTAAGTCCAAAACTCAAGCTCAAATCACAAGGTATGTCACTTCATCACAACATATTCAGACCTCACCTCTTTCTATCTAAAACATATCTGTTTGAAGTAGGTACTCTCAAGGTGCTATAAATACTCATACATCTTGCAAGGTTCACAGTGGGAAGATCAGGATTTTAATTGATATCTTTGCCACTACTCTCTGCTTTACAATTATTATTCACAATACCATAAATAATTTTTGCAAATAATTTTTGCAAAACATTCCCACACGGCAGTGAACAACCCTCTCTAACCCCAGTTTCAGGGAATCCATCAACATTCCATAGTTCCATACTAGTGTTAAACCCACACGGCAGTGAACAACCCTCTCTAACCCCAGTTTCAGGGAATCCATCGCCCTCTTCTGGTCTCCATGGCAAAATACTCAGATACATAAAATAAATAAATACAAGACGTATTTTATAAAAAGGAAAAAGAAATTGAAATTTCAACCCATACAATGGCAATTTTGCAAATCCCAAACTTAGAATTTGTTTCTAAAACATAGAAAGAACTTTTACAACTCATTAACACAAACAACTCAAGTTTTACACAGTAAAGGATAGAAACAGACATTTCTCCACAGATAGGCAATCAGTCATGAGAGACTACATCTCATTCATATAACATCTGTCTTTTGTTCTAAATGAATTGTGAAGACTTGTGAACCAACTAAAGGGTGCTTTTTCAAAGTAACTCAAATCCTATTACAGAGCAAATTCTCCCTTTCCCCAAACGATAACAACATAATAGCCACTAGCCTTTCACAGCTGTGGCTTGCTCCTCACCAACAGATACTTTTTAACACCCCAACAGAGTCAATTTTTACAGCAGTAAGAAAGATGCCATTTAGAGATTACCTGTCCAGTTGGGATTTGTCCACTCATCCATTTCACTTTATAATTTACTCACTTTAGGAAAACGATACACCAGCTTTAACTAGAGTATTAAGAACCCAAGGTAAGCAGCACTCTAGCCAATGTCATGGTGCCACCTAGTTGTAACACACAGTAACTCAAATGGCAAGATCTCCATTCTATTTTTACAGGAATGCTCTGAAGACAAAAATAAGAAGCCACAGTACCATCTGCAGAACAATTTGAATTGTATGTGTATCCTATAACCCGGACTAGATTATTTCACAAGTCTTAAGATATTATTTGTTCTCAGCTCAGTTCCAGGCACATATTAGTGATTTAGTGTACTTACTAAATCAAGCTCAATTTCCAAAGTTTATTACATCAATAAAGCTGTATGTAGATGTACAACATTTTCTTTCCTAATTTCTACCACAGGCAATTGTGAGCTGCTTCTAGCAAGTAAACAATACAGATAAGCACAAAATCAAAAGCAATCATTATTTACTCACATATAATGGAGCTTGTTGTGGATTAAGTTTCATGACCCAGGACACTGAAAATAAAGAAGAAATAATAGATGAGAATAAAATCAAAAGCTGTCACCATAATGTAAGAAAAAAAAAAAAACCCAAACACCTAAAATCCTAGACATCACACTTAGCTCTGTGAGGACAATCCCAAATCAGAGTGTTATATACTCAGCTTTCCTTAGCAAGACAAGAAGTCCAAGGATGGCAGAATTCTTTATATTCTAGACAGACTCTGTCTTTTCAGGTGGGGAAATTTTAAAATTGAAAACTAAAAGCCAAAGGCTTCACTCTCATAGGAAGGGTCATCAGCTGCACTCTTAATAATCTCCCAAAATCACAAAATGCTGTTTTACCAGAGGATTTTCCCCAAATTCCACTACAAGTCTGGGTTTAAAAGGAGGTGACAAGAAGATCACTAAAGCTCTCATTTGCTGCCCTTCTCTCAGATAAGGGAGGCTACAGCTTGCCTCTAACAGCTAAATGGCCAAATTCCCAGGTTATTTATGTCACTAAATGAACACACACACACACACACACACACACACACACGTACGCACGCACGCACGCACGCACGCTCTTATATGGGGGGCTGGAGAGCTGGCTCAGCAGTTAAGAGTACTGTCTGTTCTTGAAGAAAACCCAGGTTTGGTTCCCAGCACCCACATGGCAACAAACAATTGCTCAGTTCTAGGGGTTCCAGTGGTCTCTTTTGGCCTCTGTAGGCATTGCATATGTGGATGCACTTACATACACACAAGCAAAATACTCACACCCACAAAATAAAAATAATTTTTTAAACCTTTTAAGAACTTTAAAGGCTTTCAGTATGATACATTTTTTAAAGAAATTAAGAATAGTATGCTCTTAAAAGTTTAACTTGGTAATCTCATTAGAACTTCAGAATGGTAGATCTTTTGCAGAATAACCCGAATTTGAATACTAAATGATCTCATCTTCACTAGAGTCCAAGAAGACAATTCAAGTGACTTCATTATAATTTCATCTGAAGTATTTTTTGTTCATAAAAGGTGAATTAAGGAACACACCAGCAATATGAGTAATGTCATTCACACAGTGAAAAAAAGTAGGTAAACTTCCACATCTTCCAGTCTAACAGATTTCAAAGCCTAAGAATAAAAAGGAATCCAGACTCCAAGACTTTAGAGGTTTTCAACAGTCAAATGTTCAAAGCAAAGGGCATCTTTGCGACCATGTACAATTTAAAATTTGTCTCTAAATATCCTCACAGCTCAAGGGAGAGAGGTGTGTGTGTGTGTGTGTGTGTGTGTGTGTGTGTGTGTGTGTGTGTGTGTGTGATATCTCATGGTTCGGCACATTCTTTTTTTTTCCCTGCCTGACTTAATTTAATGATTTTGTACCTACAGATCTTTAAAATCACTGAAAACAACAATCAGAAAAGTGCAAATTTTTTTTAATAGAAAGGTTAAGTATATTTCAAACCATGAGAGTCTAATAGTAAATACAGATTTAAAAAGGAAGACTGGGGACTGGAAAAATGATTAAGAGCACTTGCTGCTGTGGTGGTTTGAATGAGGTGTCTCCAATAAGCTCAAGTATTTGAATACTTGGTCAGTTGGTGGCACTGTTTGTGGAGGTTCAGGAGGTACGGTCTTGCTGAAGGAAGCAAGTCACTGGGGGTAAGCTTTGATAGTTCACAGTCATGTCCCATAGCTGGTTTCTCTCTCTGCTCCCTGTCCCTACTTGAAGATGTTAGTGCTCAGCTCTCTGCGCTGGCTACTCCTGCCATGTCACCTGGCCATGATGGACTCTTATCCCTCTGGAATCATAAACTCAATAAACTCCTCTTTCTGTAAGTTGCCTTGGTGTTGGTTTTTTAATCACAACAACAAAAAAGTAACTAATACAGCTGCTCTTCCAGAGGATCAGAATTCAGTTGCCAAGACCCAGATCCTCTTCTGGCCTCTTTAGGAAATTGGACTCCTGTGTACATACTACCACACAAAGCACACATGCATACACATAATTTGAAAATAAAGAAATAAAAATAAATCTTTTTAGAAAGACTGACAAGCTTGAATACTTTCTCAATGTACTAAACAGACATTTAATTTTAAACTACTTGTCTTTTAATTAGCTTTTCAGCGTCTATTCAGACTTGCCTGAGACACAAAATTAGAAGAACTTTTAAATTTATGAGTCAATATGCTCTGACTAATTTATGAAGTGTTCTGCCATGACACCGTAAAAAGTATCAGTTACACTGACATAGAAATTAGCACTCTGGCAATCCATAAGGATGGGAGGCATCTATAATGAAGAAGTAGTGTGACTTACCAGCCCTCTTATGTTGCATGATTTGCCAAACTTAAAATGTTTGTGTAAGGATCCTAATATCAACTTCTCTGAGTGGCTGCCACTGTATTTGGATGAGTGCACTGGTGAAATTCATATAGATGTAAGGAAAGACTGATGCTATCTGAACCATGCAGAATTATGAACTCATCTAGACTTACTGCAAAGCCAGACCAACACACCCTCTAACAAGGATTAAAGAGGGATAACAAAGTGTCTGCTCTCCCACAATGGCCAAAGAGCCAAACCATTGTTATGCTGGCAATGCAGGCTGCTGAAAATAATCTGTCCAAAGTAATCAAAGTAATGACCAGAAGTCTCCAGAAAAGGATATAAATTCAGAGGGTTTTTAGGCTTTTTTTTTTCTTTTAAAGTGTGTGAGTATATTGCCTGCATGTGTGTTAGTGCACCCATGTCATGCAATGCCCCAGGAAGACAGAAGGGGGTGTCAGATCCCCTCGAACTGGAGTTATGGATGGTTGTTAGCTGCCATGTGGGTGCTGGGATTCGAACCCGAGTCTTCTGCAAGAACAACCAGTGCTCTTAACCACTGAACCACCTCTCTAGCCCCCAATTTTTAGACTTCTTAAACGCTAACTCTTAAGAGGTGAAAATTAATTATCAGAGCTTTATATTTCATGTTTTATTTCTTCTCCACACTCCACAGAAGATACTGTTCTCCCCATTTCACTATTGAAAAAAAAAAGTCTTTCAAAGATTATTTAACACCAAGGACAAAAAAGGAGAGAGCCCAGATTCAAATACCAATATATAAGTTGGTCTTGATACCAACATACAGGTTTTTCTCTCCTTTTTTGCCAAGTGAAAGTCTTTATTTTGTCAACAGATTTTTTTTAAATATATTGTTTATTATTTTTATTTTATGTGTTTGTGTGTATTGCCTGCATGTAGGTAAGTGCACCCATGTCATGCAATGCCTGTGGAGGACAGAAGAGGCTGTCGGATCCCCTGGAACTGGAATTAGGACAGTTGTTAGCTGCCATGTGGGTACTGGGATTCAAACCTGGGTCTTCCCCAAGAACAACCATTGTTCTTAACCCCTGAGCCATCTTTCCAGCCCCTGTCAACAGGTTTTCGATCAAGGCTTCCCCAAAGGACAGCTAGTGAAAAGTGGTATTAACGTCTAATAATTTCATCAAGGAATATTAAGAAAACACAGCCATGCACAGTGCATGCCTTAAATCCCAACATTCAGGAGGAAGAGGTAGGCAGAGCTCTGTAAGATCCAGGCCAGCCTAGTCTACATATTGTGAGTTCCAGACCAGCTGAAACTACACAGGGACCCTGTCTCAACAACGAAGGGGCGGGGAAAGAGTGACAATTTCTTCTTTAGCCAGTAACCTAAAACACATCACAAGTTTAACCAAGCTGCTTATCAGTAAGAGTCAATACAGAAAAATACAAACTGTAGATTCTCTGACATTTAGGGGCTGGAGAGATGGCTCGTCAGTTTAAGAGCAGTGACTGCTCTTGCAGAGGACCTGGTTCAATTCCCAGCATCACATGGTGGCTAATAACCATCTGTAACTCCAGTTTCAGGAGATCTGATGACCCCTTGATATTTGAGGGCATTACACAACATGGGTGCACTTACACACATGCAGGCAATACACTCATATACATAAAAGAAAAATAATAAATAAAATATTTTAAGAGATTGACATTTAAAAGACTAAGAAGAAAGGGCAAGACTCAGAGACTTAAATGATGTGATATTAAGTATACTTTACCAAATCTATAACTCAACAGTAAAACCAACTAGAGTTGCAATGAGTCATAAATGTGAAGGCTGTGAAATAAGCAGCATAGCAATTGAGTGCTTTTGTTCAGAGTTTACTGTTGTATAAAAGTGACATATTCACTTTGTCAAAACAAGACTTGCTCACTTTTAAAGCAACTGTCTCAATCCTATAAACTAACATTCTTCCTGCATGTCCACACATGACTCTCCTATGATGTTGTAGAGAAGCAAAACAGCTGCCATAAAATCAATCCTTCCTGTAATTTGATCTAAATTACCACCTACCTTTTCTTCATAGGGTATAGTACAAACACCATGACTAGACTGTACCAGAGTTGGGCTTGCAATGTTTACAAAAAATAATGAAAAACATTTTGGAATTTTTGAAATTAATGCTGCCTGCAAAGGAGCATGTAAAAATTCAACAACTATACAAGATCTCAGGCTTGAAGTTATATGGCTATATGGTTGATTTGAATGGAGAGGGAACCAACACAATCAATGTGTCTGAGCAAATGAATGTAAAACCTCAAAGGCTACAAAGAGTACACCTAAATTAAAACTGATGTTCACAGCAGTGCTCAGTAAATATTATGTTTAAGGACCAGGCTGCAAATATGTAAAGTTTTTGCAGGTCATATGCCTCTAGTACAATATGTAAAGGAACAAATGTAACTGCATTTAAGGAAAAAAAAAAAAAAGGAACTTTATTTTAAAAAGAAACAGCATGCTCGATTCATCCAGCAAGCCAAGTATGACAACCCTTGGCTTTTAAAAGCTAAGGCACCTCTTGGTAAGTCCAAGAAGCAATGTGTCCCCCACTCAGTGGCTTCCTATGTCTCAAATACATTATCAACTTTAAAAAAAAAATAGAAAGTTTCAATAGAGGAAAGATACAGGGAAATGCAGAACATTCTCTTGACATGAAATCAAATGAAATCCCCAATTCTCTACAAATTAATTCTAAGACCTGAGCAAATCATTTGTCTGCATCTCAGTGTCTTTATTTATAGAAAAAGCATAATGCCTGCTTCTACTAAAAAAAAAAAATTAAAGCCCAGAATTCAGGCACAACACCTAAAGCAAATCATCAGATACAGAGCAAAAACCAGTTTCTTCCTCTTATATTTTCATAAGTCTCCGTGCATGCAGAGTAACCATGTAAAGTATGTAGAAAACCATGAAATACTGAATGAAAAGTTTCAGGTACCCAGAGATACCTCCTGACAATCTCTTAAAATAGACTGTTATGCAAATTAAATTTTAAAATAACAACATGATAACCATAGAAAAGAATCTGAAGTAACAAATACTAAGAGCTGGTAAGTTTATTAGTTACATAATATTTGTCAAAAATATTTGACAAGAATTTTAAGGAAAAAAGGTCTATTCTGGCCCAATTTGTGAGGATACAATACACGATGGCAGGGAAGGCATAGCAGCAGAACCATCAGGTAGCTGGCCACAGTACATCTGCGGTCAGGAAGCTGAGAGATGAATACTGGTGCTCATTCAGCTGGCTTCTCCCCTTTCCCTTTTTCATTTGGTCAAGGACCCCAATCCAGGGGATGGTGCAACCCACATTGAATATGGGTTTTCCTTTCTCAGTTAAACTTCTCTGAAAACTTCCTCAAAGACATGCCCAGATGTGTGTCTCCCTAGGTGATTCCAAATTCAGCAGTCAAGGTGACAAAGAAAATTGGTCATCACAGTAACTATAAGCATTTCTGGAGATTATAGGGAATTTTCCTTCCTAAATTGTCTATCCTTTTCCCATAACTATTCAAACAAATAGTGATTATTGATTTTGTGATTCAGCAAGAGAACATTATATACAGTATATGTCTATTTTAAGTCCTGTGTCACTCAACATTATCACAACAAAACTGAAAACGAATAGAAAGGCAGTTTGCTAAATGTGCCAAACCAAAAGAAAAACAAACAGAAACAACTACAATCTTTACTAAAGGTTTCTATAGACAATTAAAATGAAACTATGTACACCCATACATAGTAATTAATACATTAATGTAAGTCATATACAGTACTCTAAGCCTGTATTAAGCATTCCTGAAGTGGGGGTAGATTTCCACAGGACTAACATCATTATCAGGTAATTAATGCACATTTTCTAGTTAGTGCTTATAAATTTGGTGATTTCAACTCACTTCTTTAAGACCAGGTCTGACAAACCTGACATGGTTTTAAAAATAAAATCCCCACCCCAGCCCCCGGATCTGCCCCCCAGTCCTAACAGAAGAGGGGCGCTGTTTGGGGTTCATCCAAGTATATACAGAAGATTCTTGCCTCATTTCCTGGCCGAAGACTATATTAAAGACTGTACTACAGTCAATTCTTTGAAATCTACAAAAATTTATGGTGGAGCTAAACATGCAAATGACAATTCACACATGCTCCAGATTCTTGTAAAAGAGTAAATGTATAGCTCCTCCTCATGGAAAATAACAGAGTCCAAACAATCTTTCCCACATTCCTAGGATCATAGGCTGAGTGTTATAAACATGTTATGTACTGGTTGGGGAAGTTGGGAAAGCTGGGGAAGTTGGGGAAGCTGTAGGTAGAAACAGGGAATTCTCAAACAAAAGGAAAAGTTGCAGAATATATAATGTGAATAGGGTTTTCCTGTTAAAGGCATTAAGTTATACAAACATGTACATACATATAACTACACACACAATATAAGTACACACAATTAACACCCACACACATATATAAAACTGGAAACATTTATAGGACTTATGAATGCTTTTCTTCTGTTTAAAGCTCATAAATAACTGAGTAAATAGCTTTAGGTACTGATTCTTGAACCTCACTGCACTTGAGCATCAGTTAAAAATTTTATTAAATAACACACATTCTTGCTCTCAATCAAGAGTTCAAATCAAGACTCGTCCATGCAGAAGCAGACGGATCTCAGTGGGCTTGAGGCCAGCCTGGTCTACACAGTGAGTTCCAGGACAAGGCTAAATAGTGAGATCCTGCCTTCCAAAAAGAGTCCAAATCAAGAGATTACACCTGATGGTGTCTCTGCTCCAGAAGCACAGCCTATTCTTTTGGAAAACAATGATGAGCTCCATAACATGTATCCACTACTCTGTTAACTTGGCAGTTAGCCTTGTTTTACTCAAGAATCACATGATACAGTTCTTATTAACTATGTGACGGGAGGGGGGTGGCGGGACACCATCACTCCCTGATCCAAATGAGCAAGAGTACCCAGTAAATCATAGAAGGTAGGCAGAATATGAATGCATTGAGGAGTCCAATGTAGACTAATACAATACTCAACACAGAAACAAATGGATCTAGTAAATTAAAACATAAACAAAAATATCCCAAACACCCACATCTATTTATTCTGTGTCAATGATGGACTATCCAACTGGCAAAATAATAATGAATTTAGGGCAAGTACTGATGCACAAACCAAAATAGTAATTATAATATTTTTTTTTATTTATTATTTTCTATTTAACATGTACATGTGTATTGTCTGCATGTAAGTGCACCTGTGTCATGCAATGTCCTTTTGATCAAGGAGGCTATGGAGACCCCACCAGATGGACTTGAACTAGTGTCCAATCTACAAAAAGGAGGGTCAACACAGAGGAAACATTTCCTCCATGCTTCCAAGCGAAGCCAGCCATGATCGAGCAGGACCTTTGACTTATCTTCACATAGACAGAACTGGTAAAAGAAAGGAGCCAGGGGCTCCTTCCAAGCCCATGTGACCCCTGAGGAACAGATCCTCAAATGACCTTAAGAGTAATAATAAATTGGTTTATCTGGGCCAACTCTATGGCCTTAAACACCCAAAAGGAAACTATAACCAAAGATTAATGGGTTCAATATAATTTTTTTAAGAGTCCATAGGTATAGCTAAAGGCTACATAACAAGAAACAATGCCAGACAGGAGATAACTTCCTTTGAGTTGTTGGATAGGGTGGCCCAAGAGACTCCCAGATAGTAACCCAGCATAGAACTGGGAAAATGAACAGCAGACCCCAATCTTATCTAAAGGAATATTGACAACTGATTGCTGCTAGATGAGGAACAAGCCTAAAACAAGGCTCGATAGACTGACTAGATTCAGCAGATGGACAAGCACTGTGGAATGGCTGGGGGCGCCGACAATACAGTGGACAGTAACAGGAATGACAGAGTATATGGGCTCCAGTGGGGCAGGGGGCTATGGGAGGGTACCATTTGGGAAGTGGGTATATAGATGAATAAGATTGTTTGGAATGTTCTGTACGATACACACACACACAAAATCAATAAATTAAAAAAACAAGTTATATTTGAGGAGGAAGCATAAAAATTTACTTCATGTTAATTAGTAGAGGTGATAAACATTACCACTGAAATCTACTTGATGACTTTATATCCATACTCAGGTGCCAAGGATCGGAATGTAGCTGACTGTGATTAGTAATCATCAGATACACAGAGATTAGAGATACATGTGAACACATCTAAGTGTGAGTAGCATTAAAAAATGAGTCTGTAGGAAACAGTATATTTTAAAATGAAATGGAGATCTTTTTTTAAAGGTTAAAAACTCATTCAATTTTATGTCTTACAGGGTTTATACTGAGTTCAATATTGTATAACTGCATTAATTCAACCATGAACCTAAAAATTTACAGCCACTTTTGAAAGAGATGTATCTTTGCTCTGGAAATTGTTATTGAATATGTTAAAGCTGTAATGAAATACTTCTTCTAATCATGTGTATTAAATTTAAAAAATTTATTTATTATTTTTTATTTTATGTGTATGCGTGTATTGCCTGCATGTAGGTAACTGCACCGTGTTGTGCAATGCCCATGGAGGACAGAAGAGGCTGTCGGATCCCCTGGAACTGAGTTACTGTCACATGGGTGCTGGAATTTGAACCCGGGCCTTCTGCAAGAACAGCCAATGTTCTTAACTGCTGAGCCATCTCTCCAGCCTCATAATTATTTTAAATTGGCATTCTTACCACAGTAATTAAAAATCATAAATAAAGAAACTGAGTTAAACTTTTAGAAAAATCACAATTTTGGATTAGAGCTATGTAGTTCAATGACAGAATGCTTGCCCAGCAAGTATGAGGCCTTGGATTACATCTTCACTATTGCCAAAAAATTAAAGATTAGAAAATTTTTATATTCATTTTAAGAGATTACTTTGAAATTCATGAGAGAATAGTATTAACTTTATCTGTGCTCAGGGCCACTTTTTCTTATGACCATACAACTAAAAAGTCTGGCACCTAAAGATCATGAAAAACACTCTCATTTTCTGAGCCCCTAGAATGTTTCATGTTCTAAATGAGTTCTAAATGAGCTTCCATGATAAATCATATGTGGCACCTACCAATTTATTGAGAAATATATACATGTAACAGGCAATTAAATTACAGTAATAATGCTCAGAAAGAGATCAATGTCCAATACACTCTCTGTAAGAGAGGTGCCCAGGTATAGATTACTGGAAGAGGAAAACTAAAGGCAAGTCTCACTAAGTGAACACAGAAAAAGCACAAAGTGGGAAGAGCAGCAGGTACAAGACATGATAGCACAATGACTTGTTGGTCATGACACTGATCAACGTAAGTACAAGCAAAGTAGGATCGGAAATGAGTCAGAAGAAATACTCATATTGATATGCATACCTCAGAGCTACCTGGCCTTAGAAACCAAGAAAGGGAAAGAAGAAACAAACTGCTATGATATGGCTGGATACTAAAGAAATTATAGCCATGCAAACACCAATGCTGTCAAAAATTTCTGCCTTTTTTTCCCTTTAAGCTCAGCTCAAATTTGTGCTAGTCATAACTGGAGGCTCAGAGTCATAAACAGTACTGACAGAAGGTGTGTGCAGCCTTATAGCCTGAACTTACCCAGACAAAGAAAACCAAGAACCCGTTGTGGGTGACAACCATGGCTTCTCTACAGTGAACTAAGTTAACAGCTGACTTTCTGGATGCTCTTCACAGGGACTGGAGGCCTCCTAAGTATCCCTAGCCAGATCCCATAGGCCACAAAACCTTGTCATTAAAAGGAGTCTCAGCGGCAGAACAGAGCAAGCTCCCCTGGGAGAAATTGCTGCTAATTTGCCCATCTCTACTTATGTACAGGTTGCCCAGAGCCTCATCACCCAGAGAAAATCTCTCCAGGCCACACTCTACTGACTCAACCTTCTGAAAACTTTTTCATTCTATAACACTCTTTCTGCCTACACTGGAGTAAGCAATCTTGTAAAGCGGTTCTTTGAGGTATCAAAGAACAGTACTAAACACAGTACTAAACAGTAACCTTCCAAGACTCAAGAAAGGGAGAAAGAAGTATAAAACTAAAATGTGATCAGTTTAGGGGACACATATGACCTTCCTTAGTTTTTCTAGAGTCTCTATCCTCCAAATTATCTTATCCATAGTTGGTATAAAAGCAATATATTTAATTTAATAGCTGTCCTAGCTGTGTGTATCTATGCATGCACTGTTTAGGATTAAGGACACCAACTGCAGGAAGGGCTCCACTGCTTTTAGCTTCCTCATCTATAAAATGGAGACAAATAAGAATAAAAGTGAACAAAACACTTATGATAGTGGTAGGTAATAAGATAATATTCAACAAAGTAAGTTCCTGTCCCTATTACCTGGTATGAATGGCATGATAACCACTTCAGCGCTAATCCAAAAGAGTAACGCTAAAGATCTGTACTCTATTAAATATTCCAATTATCATTAGGGAGTTCTTAGATGCCATTCATTCTGTCCTTGCTATCTATCCTTCCTATGCCTCTAAGTAGTGTTCAGGGTCCTCCCCATTATCCACACAGACTTACTTAGTATTCCTCTTTCTTGCATCTGTATAAACCACCTCAGCTCAGTCTTGAGGCCTTTGCTCAGGCTCACTACCCCTGCTGGCTGATAACCTAACATATAAAATCTGCAGACTGTTACAGTATGGTATTTTCTCTTTTGTTTCTGTATTTGACTTCTCTCTCCAACTTGATAGCTTAATCTGCCACATTATTAATGTTTTCTGTATAATCCGCCTCATCACTATCATATATATCTCACACTATCTGGTATACTGCTGAGTCCCCAAATAATACTAAAGAAAAGCCTGACACAGAAAGGGTACATGAGAGGGAAAAGGAACAGGCCTTAACTAATGAGGGGACAGAATCAATCAATACAAAAGTAGGTATGGGGAATACTGGATTTTAAAGGTGGAGATGCAGAGATGGCTTAGCAGTTAAGAGCACTGGCTGCTCTTCCAGAAAACCCCAGTGTACTTACATAACTGCAGGCAAAACACTCACACATATAAAATAGAAGTGTATCAAAAAGGGTCTGGAGAGATGGATAGGTAGATAAGAGCACCGGATGTTCTTGCAAAGGACCCAGGTTCAGTTGCCAGCACCCACATGGTAGCTAGCACTTGGCTATAACTCCAGTTCCAGGGGATCCAACACTCTCTTCTGGCCTCTGCAGGCACTGCATGACACAGGTGCACTTACATGCAGGTAAAACAATCATATACATAAAATGAAAATAAATTTAAAAAAAAAATTTAAGGTGGGAGTGAAGGGGTGGGGGACAACTGAGAGGAGTGGGATGGATTAACCAAAGTCAAGGATGTATGAAAAAGCCTTATGGAAACTCACTTCTTTGTCATTTAAAAATATAATTTTTTAAAAAGTTTGAACATAAACTACCTAGCATGAGTGAACAAACCTACTTTCAGAAGACATGAGTTATTAAAACTCTGTCAAGCATGGGATGCCTCCCTATGAGTTATTGGTCAAGAAAGCCCAGAAGTCCCCAAAACAACACAAGCTATTGCCAATGTTCTTGGTTGCCCACCATAACTAGATGGTAAACCCTATTGCCAAAACCACACCATACTTTAGCTGCAGAGAGACGTCAAGCTAGAACTAACTTCAAACTTCCTCCTTACTGGGCTAGTTTCATAGTGCCAGAAAGTGCTGTGCAGGCCACTGGGAGAGAAAGGATGTCAATGGCCTTACCTAGCAATGAACCCTGCATGCTACAATAATGCCATTCCAGGCAAGATGCTCCTACTGGAGCAATGGTGGCGTGAAGGTTATGGGAGCAATCGACCACTTTCTGAATGGCTCTGAGGCCTGCTCCACAGGAGGAAATCCATGCCTTGTAGTATAAACCTGGGAAGGTCATAGGGCCTGGGGGGTGGGGGTGGGGACCTACTAAGGGTGTTTTGCTAAATGAACACCTTGTCAATCTGCCTTCTACATACTGGTTTACACCTATAGAAGAGTGATGCTCTCAACCTCAGTCAAAGAAGCCTCTTTTTGCAGTGGGCAGCAATACAGAGACTAATAACTGGTCAGTGCTGAGAGTGACTATGGAATACCGAAAGCTAAAAGGAACGTTTGTATCACACACAACCCCCTCCCTCCATCAAGGCTCAGGGAACATGGTGAAAGAGAGGAAATAATCTAAGAGCCAGAGGATGAGGAGGGGTGCTGTGAAATGCTGTCTTTTGGACATGCCATGGTCACTTGGTCACTGCACAGCAGCCTACGCCTACGGTTACACACACAAAGTTCAGCCAATGGGACAAGTCAACATTCTAGCAGGCAGCATTAACTGAATTTAGTTGGTTCCAAAGAGGATGGGGGACACAAACACAAACAAGGGGATATATTGGGGGATTTCTGGGGGAGTGTGGAAGGGGGGAGTTTGGTGTGGGTACAATCAAGATATATTGTAAACATGGATGAAGTTGTCAAAGAATAAAAGAAGAACCACCACTACCTGATATGAACATTAATGACAAAGAAATTAATCTGAATTTCTGTGCCATAGTTTGATGTAAGGGATCCCTACCTAAGGCTACAAGTTCATCCCCCCCACCACCCCAAAAATCAAGAAAACAAGAAAAAAAAAACTATCAAAATCCAGCAGGTGGTTCCTTCATCAGCTTCAGGACAAATTCAAAGTTACCATGTAGACTGGAAAATGGCGTGGGATGTGAAGAGACAAAAAATGGTCTATGAACATGCTGACGAGAGGCTGCGGATCAATTCACTTAGGAAGAATACCATTTTGCCAAAAGGCCTTCAGGAAACGGCTGATGAAGAAATTGCTGCCCTTCCCCGGGATAGCTGTCCTGTTAGAATCAGAAATAGGTGTATTATGACATCCCGTCCTTGTGGTATAAAGCAGCGATGGAAGCTTAGTCTCATAGTCTTCCGTCACTTAGCTGACCACGGGCAACTTTCTGGCATCCAGCGAGCAATGTGGTAAACAGTTTCAGGACCAACAGAACTTTCAGGAAAGCCAGTGCTGGCAGCAAGGAGAGACTTTTCTAATTAAACCCTAGGATTTATAAGGTTCTAGTATGTTTAGTAGGCATGATGCTGTCTGTGGGTAAATTACTTTTATATTTTAAATGAAAAAATGTGGATATTTCTGTCATTGAATTATCCTTTCTCTTTAACTTAATAGACATATTATTCCTATACAAGGAATGAGAGTGAAATAAAAATACTTTCTGTGGAAAAAAAAAAATTCAAGATCAATCTAGTCCCAGAAGGTTAATCTAATAGTTCATTAAAGACAAGCTAGAAACCTAGCCTGAAGCAACTGGCTAGCCTGCCAGAGACCTGACAGGGAATAGGCTGGGAGACTGGGCATCTTCTGACTGAATTCTGTCAGAGCTAAAGGGAATGCTGGGTGCTACTTCACACTGTAGGCTTCCACATGATGGACAGCACCTCTAGGAAGAGGAACACACAAACATATTCTTCAGTGCTCTTCCGGTATTAACAAAGCCTGTGGTTTTCTGCAAATAAAGTTTCTGCTGCTTTGCAAACATCTATATGGAGAAAAAATTCTCCCAAAGACCATTCCACAGGTGAGAATTTTGCCACCAGCTGTATCCTGTTACCCAAAGGAAATGAACTGTAAGTGGCCTACAGGCACAAACAAGGGAGAGAAAGCCCATAAATTAAGTGCTGACATTTATCGCTACGGTAGTAAGAATAAATTTTAAATTTAGAAAATTCATACATAGCTGTACCACATGTAAATTTACTTCTGAAGGGGTTAAAATAGATATCCGGTACAGAGACTGCCATATTCAAGCCTTTATACTTCCTCCATCTTCCCTAACTTCTATCATCAAAAAACTAAGTGGCCTAATGGGCTAAATCAATTATAAATCACCTGGAAAACCTAAAGATACCTTGCTGGGATGAATCCCAGGATCTGCAGCAGCTATCCCACAGATTACAGGGACATCACAGGGACACAGCTTGGACACATTATATAACAAAAGCATTATCAAATCAATTGTACAAGTGAAAGCAGAGAGGTCAGAAACAGATGCTGAAAAGCAGTCAATATTAGCTTTTAACTGACAAAAATGGTTCCCATGTCTTGAGGATAAAGACTGCCTTCAATATTATGATTCCACAATAATGTCTTGAAAACAATGGCATTGAAAAATAAGAGATGACAATTTAGAAAGTAATCTGGAAATTGGACAAACACATATATAACAACAGATTTCAACTTCAAATTGAAGAAATTTGTAAATGTCATGAGATGAAAATGCTACAGAGACAAAAAAAAACAATGCTTTTAGAAAATTCTACAAAAGTTCTTAAATTTACTTTTATGTTATGTATATGAATGCTTGGCCTGCATGTAAGTACACTCCATGCATGAAATGCTACGGAGGGCAGAAGAGGGCACCGGATCCCCTAGAACTGGAGTTACAGATGGTTATTAGCCTCCATGAAGATGCTACAAACTCAACCCCAGCCCTTTGCAAAAGCAGTCAGTGCTCTGAACCACTAAGTCATCTCTCTAGTCCCTTCTAGTAAAAGCTTTAAAAAATAAGTTATTAATTGCTTAAGTGAAAATTATTTCTAGCAGGGGTTTTCTATCCATAAAACATTTCTGACCTGAATAATCCCCTGAGGAATTGTTCTGGTTCTTTATAAAGAGAGAGTATGTTTTGTTTGTTTTGTTTTAAAGACTTTTTAAAAATGTATGTGTGAGCTGAGCATGGTGGTGCAAGCCTTTAGTCTCAGCACTCAACAGGCAGAGGTAGGTGGATCTCTGTGACATAGAGGCCACCCCGGGGCTACAGAAGAGACTCTGTCTCAAAATACGCCCCCCAAAATATATATATATATGCATGCCAGCATGAGTTTATGTGTATCAAGTGGGTGTAAAAGCACACAGAAGCCAGAAGAGGGCATGGAATCTCCTAGAGGAGTTATAGGCAGTTCAGAGCAGCTATTGAGTGTTGGGAACCAAATCCCAAGTACTATGGAAAAGCCATACGCACTTTTAACCTTGAATGCCATGTCAACACAGAACTTTTGGGTAACACCATTAATCTTTTTTTAGTAGAGAATATTACTATTCAAAGACAAAAAAATTATGATTGTTCTGAAATAACATAAACATTTCTCAACCTCTCACTACATAGAAGAAAGATGTATCCCTCAATCATTTCTCCTCTGACTAATATTTAGAACAGCATTCAAAAAACTGAATTCACATTCTTAGGGTACACTGTAGAGTAGCTATGCACTTTTAAACAGGTGATCTATAAAAACTGTGGTGAATTCTGTCTAGATATTAATAAAGATAATGCATACTGTTTCACAAAACATAAGTTTTGAACATTGCTAAGATAAAGAACTGATAAGATTAGATCTCTAAGTTCAAATTCATTTACAAGGTCTAAAATGGTAATCAAGGAATGGCGGTGCACACCTACAACCCCAGCACTCAGGAGGCTGAAGCAAGAGATTATTGGGTTCCAGGTCAGCCTGGGCTATATAATGAGATCCTATCTGAAACAAACTAAAAAATTAAGAAAAGAAAGCATGATTTGAAGATTTTCATAACTTCATCAATTCACCGAAAATTATTTAAGAAGAATGACTTAATATATAGCTTTCAATCAAATTTGATTCTAAATTACCAGGCTAAATTTCATTATTACTATTATACTTGTTCTAGGTTTAGAAATAACAGACTTAAGAGAAATTTCATCAACTATTTCCTGATTTTCAAATCTTCTGAATTCTTCTTAATAAGAAACTCTGTAATATGTTAACATAATACAACACATAAATGGAAAACTAATTTCTTCTCTGAAATAATAATATAGATCTAGTATTAAAACATTTAGCATGTCTAGCTGTGTGAAAAGACAAATGGCACATAATAACTAGAAATGCAAAATAATAAATTGTTCTTCCTCATCAATAAGGAAAAAAGGTCATATTACTGTGTATGTGAAATTTCCAATACGTAATGTATATAGAAATGTACAAACACAAAGAAACCATCTGGGTACTACACAACATCCTCTCCCTAGCTGCTTTTGCAGAAGACCCAGATTCGAATCCCAGTGCTCAGATAGAGGCTAACAATCGTCCATAACTCCAGTTCCAGGGGATCTGACACCCTCTTCTGTCCTCCTCGGGCACTCCTTGACAAGGGTTCACTTACATACATGCAGGCACAACACTCACACACAAAAAAATAAAAGTAAATAAATCAAAAAAATGTTTGAAAAATACTAAACTTTGGGCTCAACACTTAACGGCTCACTGGCTGCTCTTGCAGAGGCCCTGAGTTTTGTTCCCAGAATCCACATGGCAGCTAATAATCATCCATAACTTCAGTCTCAGAGGTGCCAACACACTCTTCTGGGCTCCACAGACACTGCATGATACAGGTGCACTTCTATACATTCAGGCAAGATGCTCATACAACAAACAATAAAAAATATTAAAAATACTAAACGTTAAGGCTCAGCAGGAAAAGGCACTCACTGCCAGGCTTGATGACCAGAGTTGGATCTCCAGGACCCATATTATGGGTTCTCTGACCTGCACACATGCACAGTGACAGACAGGCAGGCAGGCAAGCATGCATGCATGCACACACAAAATCAACTGATCAATCAATTATTATATTAACTCCAAAGACCATGTATAGATAGTCTTTGAATCAGTGTTACAATAGTGCTAATTGCTGGTCCCAAGAGCTTTAATAATTTGGTCACAATAGCGTAACTGGTAACTTTTCCTGAAAGCCTTTCCAATCAAAAAGTAAATTAATTTAAAGAAAAGAAAAACTAAACATTTCAAGGTACACTATTCTAAAAGTAAAATATTGCTTTCAGCTAGTGCTCTTACTAGTGCTCTTACCCACTGAGCCATCTCTTTAGCCCCCTAAAAATATTTTTTACAAAGGAAAAAAATGTGTAAAAATATCTCATTAGATCCAGAAAAGGAATCTACCAGCAAACTAGAAACAGAAATTTCTCAAATTTACAAAAGGAATCTATGAAAAACCTAAACTTAAAAGAACACAGAAAGGGGCTAGAGAGCTGACTCAGCAGTTAAGAACACTAGTTGCTCTTGCAGAAGGTTGGGGTTCAAATCTCAGCACTCACATGGCAGCTAACAACCATCTGTAACTCCAGTTCCAAGGGATCTGATGTCATCTTCTGACCTCCTTGGGCACTGCAAGACACAGGTGCATTCACACACATGCGGAGGGAGGGAGGGGAAATTTGAATGTTTAACCTGTGACAAACAAGTTGATCAGAATTTCAGTTCTCACAATGGCAGTCGGAGCTGGTAAGTACTTAGGCAAGAAAAAGAAATAAACAGCATACAGATGGTATGGGGATTAGAAGAGATATAATAATGCAGCCTTCTACCTGCACACAACAGGACCTTCAAAAAAAGCTATTACAGGAGTTGGAGACATGGCTTGGCAGTTAAGATCAGGGGCTTCTCCCTCAGAGAACTCAGATTCAGTTCCCAGTACCCAGACGGCTTCTCACAACCATCTGTAACATAGTTCCTTGGGTTCTTTCACTCTCTTCAGGCCTTGGAAAACACTGCTTACATGTGGTACACATACATACACGCAGGCAAAACACTCATACACATAAAATAAAAATAAATCTCTTTTTTAAAAAGCTACTACGTCAGTCACGGCGGCACATGTCTTTAATCCCAGCACTCAGGAGGCAGAGGCAGGCAAATCTCTGTGAGACTGACACAAGTCTGGTGCACATGATGAATTCTAGGCCTCTGGGTTTACAAAGAGACCTTCTCTCAGTAAGATATAAACACATACAAATACATGTATGTATATATATGTATGTATGTGTATATATCTATACATATATGTATACATGTTAAAGCTTCTAAAATAAGTGACTTTAGCAAGGTGGAAAGTCATAAGGACAATGTATAAGAATCTGCATTCCTGCTACAACAGACAAATCAAAGCTGAAATTTCAAATATTTACAGTAGCATCAAAAATATGAAATACAAAAAAATATGAAATACAAAACTGGAGAGATGGCAGAGCAGTTAAGAGCACTGGCTACTCTTACAGAAGACCCGGGTTTGATTCCTAGTACCCACATGGAGGCTAACAACTGTCCATTAACTCCAGTTCCAGGGGAATTCGATGCCCTCTTCTGACCTCCAAGGGGATTGCATGGCACCTATGCACATACACATGCAGGCAATACACTCACACACTTAGAATATATATGCAAAGCCTGTATACTAAAAATACAAAAGTTACTTTGAAAACTTTTACAAATTTGCAAAAACTGCAAAGGATGAATTGAGAACAAGCTGCACCAAAGCAGTATTCTCTAAAATCAGTAAGAGTAAACTTTCTCTAAATAATCATGTTTTAAGTCAGATTTTATATAGAACTCTACAAATCCAGTTCCTATCCAAAACTCTTCACTTACTCTTTGTTTTACTATTTTCATATGATAAAGAACAAAATTCCTCAGAGAATATAGAACTCAACTGAGAACCAAACATTTCTTTAGTACTCTGGTGTTCTTTAAACCTATAAAAGCTATTTGAAGGACAGGGCCATGGTTCAGCGGGTAAAAGTGCTAACTGCAGTAGCCTGAAGATCCAAGTTCAAAAGCCAGAGGCAAGTACCTGTAATCCCAGCACTCCTACTATAACCCGGGAAGCAAAGAGAGGAGACTCACCCAGAAGCTTACAGACCAACTACCCCTTCAACAGTAGAAAGAAGAAAGCCCCTTCCTCAACAAGGTGGAAGATGAAAACCACTGACTCTCAAAAGTTGTCCTCTGACTCCACACACATGCTGTGGCATGCTCAGGCCTGCATACACAGTATCAATATTGTAAAGTAAAAGATATGCACTCATGTGTCACTTAATGCCATGGCTGTGTAGGGTGACTGAAGTAGGTGAACAGTGTGCTTTCACAAACCTACAAGATACAGTCTACTTTATCACCTATATTATACAGTATAGTCACTATTGCATATATGGTTTCTCAATGATCTAAATGTTATGCAGCACATGATTCTCTTGTTAAGATACTGGGGTACTTATCCTTCCAAGCTATAAATCACAATCAATTTGAACAAAAGTTGCTTTATTTCATAATCTTATTATTTTATAATCCTAAAGACTAGATCTCATCTCCTACTGGAGATTAAAATGGACCAAACACATTAAGACAACTATTAAACCCCCAAAATAAAAGTCATAACAGAGCATATACTTCTAGAAGGGTTGCGATTCTGACTAACTTTGAGGGATATCAGTCATTAAATATTTTCAGATAAATCTTAACATGTAATCTGAGTTTTCAGTCAGTCTAGAAAAATTACAAGGCAGAGGGAGCAATCTAATTTCAGTTCTTTGCAGCCCTGGTAGGTCTTGAAATACCTCAGAACTTCTTTTATCCTGAACAATATAAGGAAGTATTTTGTTTGAGGCCAGCCTGGTCTACACGGCAAGTTCCAAGCCAATCTGGGCTACACAGTGAGACCCTACCTCCAAAAGAAAAAAAAGTATTACAAACAGGGTTTCACTCAGTTACCTGAGAATGTAAGACCCACCTGTCTACACAAGAGGAAATAATCATTTTAAGAGGAAATAATCATAAATGGGTTCTAACTAGTAATGAGCAAGCCTAGACTGTACCTATACCATCTAAACCATGAAAACAGTGGGAGTTTTCTGTTTTTACCATCACTTTCCTGTTATTCTCAGACAAAAAAAAAAAAAAACACAAAATTTAGTATTTATGTTTCAGTCCATATGAAGATACTAAAAACCAGGCATCAAAACACTCCTAACTTGATTTCAGTCAACACTTCAAGCTCTAAGTAAAGTGAAGACAGAGAACACATACTGATCAAATTTGCTGGATACAACAGGCAACACAATCCAGAGCTAAAAAGACTACGGAGTGGAATATCAACTCCTGAAACTACTATTTCATTCATTTATTTATTCATCAAAGTAGCTACTACTAGGTTGTCAGTGCTGTAGCTGGAAAACAGAGTGAAAATACAGTGTTTGTTTGCCTGTGTGGTAGTGCATACTTATAACTCCCAGTTGCTGCAGAAGGATTTTGATTTCCAAGCAGGCTTCAGCTTTAAAACAAACAAACAAACAAACAAACAAAAAAAAAAAACCTTGCCTTTAAAGTATATACACTATAGGACAAGATGACCAAAAGGGGGAATTAATACCTTAGCTATCCAGGCAGACTATAAGGCAAAGGAATGGTCAGTTCTACCTGGGAAAGAAAGGGTGGTTACAGAATATTTCATTCTTGAGCAGAATCTTAGAAGTTGGAGTTGGAAGAGGGAAAGTGTGGGGGGAGAAAGAGAATTGCCCAACATCAGGGATGAGAAGAAGTGTCATTCTAAGAACAGACAAAAAAACTAAAGGTTGCCTTATACAGAGGCACAAATAATGTATGTGATGGCTAATCCTAGAGTGTCAACTTGACTGGATCTGGGATTAACTGAAATGAGAGACCTTCTTGACTGGATCATCTGAAGCTGGAAGACACACCCAAATGTGGGTGGTACCTTCTGATAGCAGCCCATTTAAAAGGCCTTGGCAGTAGAGAGCATTTGCTTTTGCCACTTGCCTTCTCTCTCTCGCTGGTGAGTTTGTCTTGCTGCTGCAGACTGAAGACCAGCCAATCTTTTGGAATTCATCAGACCTTCAGCACTAGATTGGGACTACTGAGACATCCAACCTCGTGGACTGAGTGACTACTAGATTCTCACCTTCTCCAGTGTGGTGCAGCAGTTGTTGGACAACAATACTCGGACTCTATCCTGTGAGCTAATCTGATAAATCCATATATAAACCCATTGTATTTTTGCTTACAATGTATAATTGCTTAGGTAGTACATGCAATAAGACGAGAGCAGAGGCTTCCACGGGCAGGGCAGGTCAAAGTAAACAAAACCCACATTCATTTAAACGTTTATTGAGGAACTGGAGAGATGGCACAACAGTTAAAAGAGCACTGGCTGCTCTTGCAGAGGTCCCAGGTTCAGTTCCCAGCACCCACATGATGGTTAACAACAGTCTGTTACTCCAGTCCCAGGGGACATGATGCCTTCTTCTGACCTCCTCAGGCACTGCACGACACAGGTGCATTTACATGACATACAGGCAATACACTCGTGCACAGAAAATAAAAATAATAAATAATGGCTGGAGAGATGACTCAGCAGTTAAGAGCGCTCTTGCAGAGGACCTGGGTTCAAGTACCAGCACCCATATGGTGGCTAATAACCATTCATAACTCCAGTTCTAGGGGAATCCAACACCCCCTTCTGACCTCCATTGGCATTGCATGACACGGTTCACTTACACACATGCAGGCAATACACTCATACACATAAAATAAGAATAAACAAAATTTTAAAATATTTAAAAAATATTTTTAAAAAACATTTACTGAATACCTACTATGTACCAAGCACTGAATATATACAAAGCATTACAGTCAAAAATAACAAATAAAGGCAGGAAAATGTAGTATTCGCAAAAAACACTCATAAAATTAAACATTAAATTAAAATAATCGACAGCATAAAATGGCTGAAAAAATGGAATGTATTAACAGATGGTGAGAGAGAGAGAGAGAGAGAGAGAGAGAGAGAGAGAGAAATTAAAACAGTAACAGATGTATAGTGTCCAAAGAAGAGGAGGTAACAGGTGATTCCAAAGCCTTCTTTACTTTTTACTCCACTGGCCTAGAATATAACGCTATAATCTGGGAACTTACCAAGACAAACACAAATGGAAACAAAGTGAAGGATATGAGTACAGAAATGCAAAGCATGTTTTAAGAGTAACAGTTGGTGAAATTAGAGAGGTCCAACCAGGAGAAAAGATCAAAGGACCTTTAAATTTCTCTTAATTTCAAGATTCCACAGCTTAACAACCAAGCAAATGTTTTAAAATCTTATTTCTGATGTTTTGAATATTTTATTGATGTCATTGCTGTCACCAAGGAACTATGTGCCATGCTATAGGACAGGAAAGGGGATGAAGGGGATCCTTCAAAGGACTCAAAAATTATTAAAATTGAAATATTTGTTTCAAAGACCTTCAATTTAGCCTACCAGAGACCAGAACACAGACCCACAACAAAATATACAGCAAGATTTAAAAGTTACAGGTGCCTAAAGAACATTATAAATAACTTTAGCAGAAAAATGAAGTTTAGTTTTTCTGATTTTATTATTTATCTATTTAAAACTAATAAAAGAACAAGAGGTAAGGAAACAAAAATTCTGAAACCACAGTAACTCAATTTTTGGTCACAATATAAATTTGTTAAAGGTCCTTAATTTGGCAGTACATCTCCTGTGGTTAAAGTCCAGCTACCACTCTCCTAGCTGTACTCTGTGTGTGTGTGTGTGTGTGTGTGTGTGTGTGTGTGTGTGTGTGTGTACACAAGTTCATGTGAGTTCAGGTGTGCGCATGCTACGGCATACAAGTAGAGGTCACAGGGCAATTTTGGGTGTTGATCTTCCCCTTCTACCTCATTCTGAAACAAGGTCTCTTTGCTTTTGGCCACTGAATATACCATACTAGATGGCCCAGAACATTGAAGCAGGAATACTGGGAGTACAGACTCATGCTACCCAGTTCATTTTTACATGGGTTCTGGGGATGCAAACTCAGATCCTCATGTTTCCATCACCCACTAAGCCAACTCCCCAGATCTAGCTCTATAAACTTAAGCAACCCAAATATAGCCCTGAACCTCAATCTCTAAAAATAAGAAGCTACCAGTTTTGCTTCCTTTAAAGTTAATTCTTTTAAAATGAGGGAAAAAATGCACAAATATGGGTAATAACTTAGAACACATCATGAGAAGACCAAAAGAAACCCAGAGGAAAAGGTTTCCATGGAAGGCTTATTATAGTAGATTCTTTTAAGCTTAAAAAACTCTTAACAAATAGATACAACCTTTTTTTTGCAAGAAAATAGACATGAAACCTCAAAGAACTTGGTGATACTTTGCTCCAACTAGTAAACTATAAAGTTGATTTAACTCCAATACTTTCTGTTTTTAATTCCTATACTGTATATTTGCTCCCAAAATCAGTAACTAGATTGGTAAAGTTTGGTTACTGTTGCCCACACATGGATGGGCACAGGTACAAGACAGACCAGGAAGATGTTTGAATATTTATAAAGAGTAAAATCATATCAGATAAAGCAGAACAGATGGAGGCACCCTCTGCCCTAGATCAGACTTAACCCTTTAGTTACTGTATTTCATAAAGGCTAAGTGGGAAGAAAGAAACAATCTTCTAGGACATCCAAGGGTAGATAAGGAAAGAGGTGCAAACAAGGGCTTGGGGCAGTATTTCAAAATTTTAACCATCATTGTAGCCTTTTGAGTACATAAAAGCTGGGCATAAAATACACAAGCACATATTCTTTAGAATCAGAGGCTTCCACTAATGACTAACATTACCAAGTGACTCTTGGCACTGTCACTAGCAACATGACCTGGGAGAAAGAAGCACAGACTCAACAAAAGCCTCCCTAGAGGCTGCGTTCTGTCAAAGCTGACTCTGTATCAATAGAACTCACTGTGTTTCAAGTCCCCAATTTAGTGCAAGTGCATACTTCTGCCTTTAGCCCTTTCTCAGAAACAAGAAAAAAAGAGGAAAAGTCAAAGACCAAAAAGGCAGACTGGAAAAGCAGCACACACACAAACTCCAGTGCTCATTCCAGACTAGTAAAAAGGAACTGGCTCTGACATTTTTTTTTTTTAAATCACCATACTATGGCATTTTGTGCAATTTAGTCTGAGTAGAATTTATTCTACTGATCTTACAACACTAGATCTGTGAAACCCAGAAAGCAACAACACTACAGTAACTGAAATCAGCCAGGCTTGTTAGAACCAGACATTTCAGGAGACGTGAAATAGTGAAGCCTCAATTCTTTTTAGGCTCACCATGAAAAAGAATCATCTTTTTCTCCTCAGTCACAACCATGGTCAAAAAGGTAATGATCTTTAACTTTTTTTTTTTTTTTTCATTAAACTTAGGAAACACTTAACTTTAATCACATTTTTCATTCCACTTTCTTACATTCTACAGCTCCAATTGTGGGTATATGACAGACCTTTAAAAAAGGTCTAAAAAAACTGTTTCATGGGGAAACTGGAGAGCTGACTCAGCAGTTAAGAGTGCTGGCTGCACTTGTAGAGGACCCAGGTTCGATTCCCAGCACCCACATGGCAGCTAACAACTGTCCGTAATTCCAGTTCCAGGGGACTTGACACCCTCTTCCGGCTGTCAAGGGCACTGCATGCACAGGATATATACATGCAGACAAAACACTTGATACATATAAAAACGAAGTGTTTATGTTATTTGAGTTTCTATTCATTTTGTTTCACTATTTTCCCTCTCTTCAAGTTAGAACATCCTTACTATCTACAAGTTGCACTACTGTATCATTCTGTTATACTATTAATATCCTGAAAAACCACTTACTACATTTTTTTAATATAATCTTTCTCCGCTGAGACTTTGTAGCTTTTCATTACAGTAGATCTTCCTGAGTCGTACAATTGCTTTAAAATTCTGAGCTGCTAAGTCTAGCATCTAGGTTGTCTTGGGATCAATTTCCACTGTCTTTTTGTTATGTTTTCTCTTTAGAATGGATCCTATGATCCTGCTTCTTTACAGTGTGTCTTGATATTGTAGCAACTCCAGATTATTCTCCTTCCCCAAAAAACTTCCTTTTTCTTTTTTTCTAGTTTAAGCAGGCAGTTATTTAAACTCAGATGACAAACTTCTGTCTCTATCAGCAGCTCAACCTCCATTCAATTTAAGCTTTGGCTCAGCAGCCCCCATTTAAGCATAGTTCTATGATTTGCAAAGTTTCTACACAGAATATGGGCCATTCCCTGACTGGGATTTCTCTTTTCTATATTCTTCCTTTATGTTGCCAATGGCTCTGATTGTTCTAAAATACCTTCAGGACATAGACCATAAACAATTCAGATTTTTCATGGACTTTCTGCTGTCCCACAGGAGGGAGACAAGGCCTGCCATCTGGCAAGAAACCATGAAAAACAAGAAATTTATTCCAGCGTTTACTCATTCATTCTCTGCCAACCCACTGACCTCCAGACTCTGTTTTTGTTTACTCTCTGCTATCTTCATGCACTTGTTTTTTACATTTTACCCAGAGTTCATGATTAGTAAACAAAGAGAGAGGAAGTTTTGTTTGAATGTTGTAGTTTAAAAAAAGAAAAAGCTTATTTTGTTTCATTTATTGGAAATTACTTAAGTGAAATTTTTATACGGGTTTCTTTATAGTAAAAAGAAAAGCACATAACTCATAAAGGAGCACTGGAAAGTTAATAAGCTCCTAACATCAGAGGTTTATATGCTAGATAGCTTCAGTTATCAATTTGACATATCTGGGATGAGGGAACCTCAAGAAGGGAATTTCTGCTACTGGACTGGCCTGTGACCATCTTGACTGTTGAGTGATGTGGGACAGCTCAGCTCACTGTGGGTGGTGTCACCCCTGGGAAAGTGGTCCTGGGTTTTATAAAAAAGCAGGTTGAACACAGACCAAAGAAACAAGCCAGTAAGTAGCATTCCTCTGTGGTCTGTGCCTCAGTTTGTGTCTCCAGGTTCCTGCTTGAGCTGCCTGGCTTCCCAGAATGAAGGACTATACTGTAAGCTGAAATAAACCCTTTCCTCCCTAATTGGTCATGATGTTTATCACACAGCAACAGAAAGTACACTAGTACTTTTCATCGAAGGGATTCATACACAATGTGACTCTAAATTGTCATGTGCAAATGATGTCATATTTGAAATGACAAAGCATTAGCAGGAAAAGGAACATCATAGTTAAACAAAGCAGGAGCAGATAAAAGAAAGTTATTAACAGGATAGGGAAGCACACACAATTTAAAATATGAAACAGTAACTCAAAAGTAATCTAGAGAAATTTACTAGAAAGCAAAGACCATTTACAGGGGCAAAAACATCACTATATCCATTAATTTATACATTTTGACCCTGTGCTAAGCACTAAAGACAGAAATGAAAATATACAGTCCCTATCCCTGCAGAATTTAAAATCCACTAGCTAGAGTGAGGAGGGGACAATATAGTAGAAGTATACTCTTTCTGTTGCTGTGGTCACAAACTTGGTGGCTTAAAACATCAAAGTCTTGGGGCTGGAGAGATGGCTCAGCAGTTAAAGAGCACTGGCTGCTCTTGCAGTGGACCCAGGTTCAACTCCCAGCACTCAAATAGTGGGTAACAACTGTCAGTAATTCCAGTTCCAGGGGAATCCCACACCTTCTTCTGACCTCCGTTGGCACTGTACAACACAGTTGGACTTACACAAATGCAGGCAATAGACTCATACAACAAAATAAAAATAATATAAAGTATTTTTTAAAACCAGCAAAGTCTTTTTTTAGTTTTGTAGATTAGAAATGTTAGATGAATCTCTTTGGGTCATCAACTTGGTCTTGGGAGCTTTTGCAGGATCTTTCAGAAAGGTTGTTTCCCTGCTTCTTCCCCTGCACCCCAGCTTCTCTACAGCCATCTTGACTGCAGCACATTTCACCATCTTCAAAGTCAAGATGTCAAATTTCTCTACCTTCTTCAATTACGTTCTTCGCTACCCCCAGTCCCACCCGGGATGGGATTAGACAGGCCCCACTGATAATCAAAAAATATCTCACTACCTCACCTATAATCATCATCATATACGCAAGATGTTTATAGATGTCAAGGATAAGAACATAGGCATTTTGGTAGGGGGAGTATCATTTTATCAATATTAAGTATCATAAAAAGTTAAACAATCACCAACCAAATAAAGCACATATATGGCTAGCATGTGGGTGGCAGGATCCATAACTAATGTCACAAAATTAATTTCAGCTGTTTAAGAACTTAAAATAGTAATGGATAAAATGGAGGACAAGGTATGTCGGTGCTATTGCACTTTCCAGACCAAAAGAGGAGGAGGAGAGGAGGAGAGGAGGGGGGGAAGAGGAGGAAGAGGAGGAGGAGGAGGAGGAAGAAAACCTAGCACATGCTATTTATACACAGACAATCTCAGAAAATTGTATAGATGCAATGGGCAGCCATTAATTCTGCAAGTGTTAAAGCAGTAATAATACATATGCCCAAGAATGCAATTTCTTCTGATGATATGAAAATGGACTTAAAATGATATTCCTGTGACTAGGAAGCTGGGTCGCTATTGTAATTATCCCAGTAAATTATAAGATTGTTAATCTAATATGGTCAGTGGAAACAGACAGGAGAGAATTTGAGAAACACAGCTTTGAAAGAGAGCATAGCTAGCTGTGAGAGCTTTGACACAGTAAAAGCGAAGTCTAAGTAGGCATTTACCAAGAGTGTCTTAACTGACTGTACTATTAAGAAAAGAACAGATGAGCCAATCGTAATTTTACTGGAATATAGTAGATTAATTCCTGGTATGACACTTCTAAAGTCTCCTTTCTATACTTAAAAGTAACAAACAGTTCTTGACAATGATCAAGAGAGATGGACATGTGGATCTAAAGCTTATGGAAACTCTTGGTTTGAATACAGATTTGGACATCATTAACACACCAGTAATAGTTTACACTATCACTCTGCAGTCCAGGCTAGCGTGAAACTCACTATGTAACCCAGGCTGGGCCAGACTCATGAGTGATCCTGTTTCGCATTCTTGAGTGCTCTGAGTTAAGGCATGAGTCACTGCACCCAATGAAAAGAATTATTCATAAAGGAGCTAGGAAGGTTGGAGGAATGACAAAGACTGATATACTTAAGTATATGCCTCACCCCTTAAAAGGTCCTACTTCCACAATACAAACATTCCAAATTCTTTTCACAGAGGTATGGCTAAAAAAGGTTAAACGAGGCACCCATTACAATTAAATAATATAGTGACAAACTCATCTTCCACTGTATTCGTTACTTTTCTGTTGCTGAGATAAAACGAGACCAAGGCAACTTATAGAAGGAAGAGTTTATTTGAGCTTACAGTTGAGTCCAGGGGTATGAGTCCATAATGGCGGCACCAGAGCAGAAAGCCAAGCAATCACCTCTTGAAGCAGGCACAGGAAACAGAAACTGGAAATCTGGCAAGGCTTAAGAACTCTGAAAACCCACCCCCAGTGGTATGCTTCCTGCAGCAAGGCCACAGCTCCTAAAACCTCTCAAAACAGCACCACCAACCAGGGACAAAATGCCCAAATACTTGGAGCCTACCAGGGACATTCTCATTCAAACTATCACATTCCACTCCCTAGCCCCCAGAGGCTCATGACCATAGTAAATGCAAAATGTATTTAATGAACCTTCAAAAGTATTCCATCGTCTTTAGAAATGTTGGAGATTATAAAGCCTTTAAGGGGAATGTGGTAGTTGTATCAGCTTTCTGCTCCAGCCACCTCTGCCACCATGTCTCCACCACCATTATGGACTCTAACCCTCTGAACTGTAAGCCAAATAAACCCTTCTCTAAGTTGCCTTGGTCGTGGTGTTTTATCACCATGATAGGAAGTACCAATATAGAAGTTGGTACCAGGAGAGTAGGGTGTTACTGTGAAGAACCTGGCCATATCAGTTTTTGGAGGAATGTGGAACACTCTGGAAGTTTGGACTAGAAAAGCAGTTGAATACTATAAGCAGAGCTTAACAGACCATTCTAGTAGGAGCTTGAAAGGAAGTAGTGTTGAAAACAACGTAGCTCCAGAGGGAAATAAGGATTTAAGCAGCAACTGGGTTATTTTGGCAAAGAGTCTGGCTACAGTCTGCCCATTGACTAAGAACTTGCCTGAGGCTAAGTTGAAAAGTCATGAACTATTTCTTTGGCAGAGGAAATTTCAAGACAGCCTAACACTGAATCAGTGGCATGGCTATTAATGTTGAATATTATACAGATCTATAATGAAAAAGAGCAAGTGGGGCAGAAAGAAATGCAAAATGTAGAGTTTAAATTGAAAAAGAACACTAGGAAGATTAATGTTGGAGCCAAGCATGTGCTGAAGGAGAGGCTGGCTTTGATACGGAGATTAAAGTCATTCAGGAGAGGCCTACAGATCTGAGTTTAAACAATAAAAAGAGTATCTTCAGGGCAAGATCACATCCAGCTAAGACTCCAAATTGTGAAAGGAAAGCTCTGGAGGGGTTATCTACTCCTAGAAAAGCTGCTAATATGGATGAAGTAGGCCAGGATCCATACAGTCTGAGCCATCTAAGCCCTCTGGAAGAAAAATCCCAGAAGTTGGACATGGAGTTATTGGATTTGATGTTTAGCCTGCTAGTTTTTTATCTTGCTTTGTTTCAGTATTTCCTCAGTATGTCTTCATTCCTCCCTTTTGGAATGGGAATGTGTATTAGGTTCCAATGTATATTGGAAATACACAATTTGTCATTTGATTTCACAGGGGCTTACAGTTGAGAGATTGCCTTGAGTCTCAGAAGACTTTGAACTCCAGACTTCTGAATAGTATTGAGGCTGGTAAAGGCTATGGGGACTAGTCTTTGAAGGTGGGATAAATGCATTTTGCACTTTATATGGTTATGAGATTATGGGGGCCAGGGAATTAAATGTGGTGCTTTGAATGAGAATGCCCCCCATAGGCTCCAAGTATTTGGACATTTTGTCCCTAGTTGGTGGTGCAGTTTTGGGAGGTTTTAGGAGGTATGGCCTTGCTAGAGGAAGCATGTCACTGGGGGTGGGTTTTCAGAGTTCTTAAGTCTTGCCAGATTTCCAGTTTCTCTCCACTTCCTGTGCCTGCTTCATGTGATCCCTCTGCTTTCTGCTCCAGCCACCTCCTTCCACCATGCCTCCCCACCATTAGGAACCCTTACCCCCAGAACCATAAGCTCAAATAAACTCTTCCTTCTATAAGTTGCCTCAGTCATGGTGTCTTAACACAGCAACAGAAAAGTAACTAATACATCCACCAAAGGATATAGTTCTATAAAAAGAAATATATATATAGTACATGGAAGATGCTAAAATAAAAGCAAAGCATCTGGTATTAGCACACAACAGATGTTTGCAATAGACGAGGCCAGGGACAACAGCTGTGTCCAAGTACAGTGGTCTAACACCCCACTCCAAGAAGTCAAGTGCCACAACTAGGTACAGTGGTGCTAAGGCACTAAGTGATCTCTACCTACTACTACAACTCTACATCCTACTGAATACAACATGCCCACAAGTTTCTCGAAAGGCACAAAGAGCTTCCTGAAATGAATCTTGTTGGTTACCTCCACCCTAATTTTAAAAAGATCCTGACAGGCCAAGGATGTATTCTTTAATTTCTTATGCTCCAAAGCACCTGGCACAGTAACACAGAAAATAGTCCATAATCCTAGCATTTGGGACCATGATGCAGGAGGATTATTCTGAGTTCCAGGCTGGCCTGGACTACAGAGTAACACACTGAGGGACAAAAGGGGAAACAAAACCCTCAATATCAGAAAAAAATGCACTCTTTGGGGGTGGGGGAGGTGAACAGACTAGATGAGAATTACAGGCATATTTCTTCGATAAGTTACTTTTTTAAAGCTGATAAAAATGCAGACAGAATAAATTAAAAATTTGGGGGCACTCATTTAACCTTGCTAAACTTCAGGTTCCCAGTCAGTTAAAAAAAAAAAGGATTGATCACACCTGTTATCACTGTTGGGCGGTGGAAAAGTTAACAGGAATGCCCAGCTACAGTGTCTGACACATGGCAGACAATAAACTACAGTTTTTATTGCTAGTATTCAATAGATTGAAGAGGATGCCCCTAAACTCATAACCACATGGCCTTATAGATAAGTTCATAAACTCAACAAGGGCTCACAAGTTGATAATTTGGCATGAGCTGAGGACGTTCACTGTGGAGGAGAAAAATATCAACATAAGCTGTATGAAAATAGAAAGTAAAAGCAATGAATGTCTATATACTCTAGGTCCTTATTATTTGAATTCTAATAAAGAAGGAATAGTCAGGATTAGCTTTCATCTCTAATACCTTATTAACAGTCAACTCCAATCCAAAACACAGACGTCTGTTTAACTAAATTGTCCAGTGTATATCCAAGTGACTAAACAAGAACATTACTTCTGATTTTGCTTACAAAAAGGATGAACGAAGAAAACATTATCAGTGGCAAGTCAGAAAGATAATGATTATTTGCTCCAAATCTGAGTTGACTTTTGGAGAAATACCACAGACTATATAACGAACTTTACTGGTTTTCCAATTATGTCTGAAGCAAGACAAGGAAGATCTAAGGTCATTTGTTAAAGATGATGGTAGGGTTCTCTAGGGATACAGAACCAACAGAATGAAGATATAAAATACTTTATTAAGTCAGCTTATTTCAGAATAGTAACAACAGCTGAATCATACCTGAGAAGCTAAGAACCTGACCAGATAGCTACTCCGTCCTTGAGTCTGGGTGCCTCATCCATCAAAGTAGTGACATCATTAATAGCTGTCTCACACTGGAGAGGCCAAGAACCCAGTAGCCACTCATTCCATGGGCTAGATGCCTCAGCGGTCCCAAACTGGCACCAAAGACTTGGAGGATTCCTGGAGAGCAGCTGGTCCCTAACAACAGAAGCCTGGAAATTCTCTGATTTGTATCAGTTAAGGAGTCAGCAGCAGCAACAGGACAAATTAAGCCAGTGGTGAGAAGTAAGGTCAAAGGAGCAAATAATCTTCCTCCTGCCATATCCCTTTTTATCTGGGATGCTACCAGAAAGTGTCACCTGTACATTTAGAGTGATGTTTTCCCATATCAAGTGAGGCAATTAAGACAATTCCTCAAGTGAGGCTCTCAGATGATTCTACTGTGTGGCACATTAGCAGTAAAACCAACCATCACAGTGACAGCATCCAAAGGAAAGGTTTTAAAATCTATTGTTTCTCTCTCTCATCCACAAATAAAAATGAACTTCAAGGTATATAATATACAACAAATGACAGCGAAGAAAGAATTCACAGTCTAGCATTATACTGACACGCTAAGAGTACTGGACTTGGAGCTAGAAAGATGGCTCAACAGTTAAGAGCACTGGCTGCTCTTCAGAAGACCTGGGTTTGAATCCTACCACCCACTTGATGGCTAACAACTGTCCACAACTCCAGTTCCAGGGGATCCGATGCCCTCTTCCATCCTCTGTGGGCACTGCATGACACGGATGCACTTACATGCATGCAAGCATAACACTCATACACATAAAACAAATTAAAAAAATTTTTTTCTTAAAGAGCACTGGACTTAAGGGAGGTTGTCCCAGGCAATAAAGTAATACTTCCTGAATTTTGAAAGACAATTTAAGAATAAAAGAGATAGAACATTAGAAAAGTAAGAAGAGTAGTTTGCAGGATGAAAAAGTGGGGTGGTAGGGAGACAAGAACTGCGATAGGACCTATTTGTGTGATACCTTGGCTAGGAGTTTCCATGTGCTGAACATGCGCCCAGCTGAGGAAGCAGCTGTGATTATCAAACAGATCAGCACCATTGAAGTGAAACCTCCTGTGCTTCCTTACCACAACAGGAAAGTGTTTCCTCAGGGTCAGCACACAAGCACTGATACAGCTAAGGGGACCAGGCTGCATCTGAAGCCAGCAGCAAAACTTGACAACGCCATCCATAGGGTACTGGTTTTAAAAACACGAAAAATGAAAGATTGGTCTGGAGAGAAGGACTTGGAGAGGAACTGAAACCTAGCACCTTTTGGCAAGGTGGGAGTTCCTACGGAGAGGCTCTAAAAGGCCACTCCATGAAGCTGTGAAGATGAAGCCTCAGATGCAACTGAGACACCAGGTTACTACAGATGCCAAGACCATGGGACACCAGCCAAGGAGAGATGCAGGTATAGAGTAGAGCCAGCCTAATCCCAAAATGTGTGCTTCAGGTGACAGAGTTGGAAAGGTAGGGCTACCCAATCCCTTTGGAGCCAAGATTACATTACTAGCTTCAAAGGTCAGACACTGATGCTAAAAAAGCTGTTATTTGCCCTGCTAGATGTTGGTTTTGTTTTGATCTGCTTGTTTCTCATGATGCTCTGATACTTCCCTTTTGGAATAAGAATGTTACTCTGTGGCATCATATTTTGGAAGTTGGCAGGTTTTTTGTTGTTGTTAATTTTGAAACAGGGTATCACTATGTAGCCCAATTCAGTTCCCAGCATCCACATGAAACAGCTCACAACCACCTATAATTCCAACTCCAGGAGGATCCGACTCTACTAGCCTCTGTGGGCAACTGCACATACCCACACACAAACACACAACAGATAATTTTAAAACAATTTTTTTAATTACAAGATAAGGTCAGGCATGGTGTATGCCTTTAATCCCAGCATTAGGAAGACAGAAGCAGGCTGATCTCTTTGAGATCAAGGCCAACCTGATTGGTCTACGTTGCAAATTCCAGGCCAGTTGGGGCTACAGAGATACCTTTAAAAAAAAAAAAGAAAGAAAGAAATTTTGGAGTTTCTTTTCAAGTTAGTATTTTATACTATGGAATACACATGAACATTTGGGGGAAAAGGGTGAAAGGTTATGGTTTAAAAGTGATGTCTGCTATGATTTTTGCTGCTCTTTTCACAACATTTAAGTAACTATTTTTAATATATTTAATAATTTTTACTAGTAGTGGAGTATTTCTGTGTCTTCAATAAGTAAATGTCAATATAAGTTTGTAAATTTACCACTTCTTGGGCAAGAAGCTGCTTGAATATTTTGTACTTTTTAGTCATGTGTATTATCAATAAATATAAGTCATCATGAGAAAATAAAAATAAAAGTGATGTCTGTGTGTTAAATTGACAAGGGGTGGAGTGTAAAGGTTCACTTTGTCAACTTGACACAACCTAGATAGAATACAACATGGGAAGAGAATCTAAATGAGGGACTGTCTAGATCAGGGTAGTCTGCAAGCATGTCTGTGGGGGATTGTCTTTAGTCAACTGGTATGTAGAAAGACTCATTCCACTGTGTCCAGCACCATTTCCTAGGCAAGGGAGTCATTAACCCCTAACAGTAATTGAGCAGTAAGTGAGTTAGCTAGCAAGTAAGCAGCATACATATATTTGCTTTTCTCTGCCTTTTTTTTTTTTTTTTTAAATGTGTGGACGTGTCTGTGTGGAAATAGGCCACGTGCATACAAGTGCTCATGGAGGCCAGAAGAGGGCAAAGATCCCTGGAACTGGAGTTGCAGGTGGCTGTCAGTCACCTGACATGGGTTCTGGGAACTGAACTCCAGTCCTTTGGAAGAGCAGCAATGAGTGAAACAAATATGAATAATCACTGTCTCTCTCCATTCCTATTTTAGTTACTTTCACTAAAAGCTGACTTTTTTCATACAGTTGGTACCTTTCCTCTCCTCCAAGTCAGTCTAAGTAAATAGAATAAAGATGAAGTCACAGCATATGACAGTCCAAAGGAAAATATAATTAAAAGAAAAATGCCACATAAAACCACTTCCATAATATGATAAGCATATAAGAAAATATAATTAAAAAAACATTTCTTGAAACAATATTTTAAATAACAAGATTCCCTGATTAAATTACCTCTGAATCAAGGATCACTAAAAATCCTAAGATGCATCAGTTTACTTTTCTGAAGTCTCTAAAATTTGAATTCATTAGCTGGTTTTCTCTGTGTTGACTCTTGGGAATGCCATCACAGCCTTGAACTACTATATACTCTAGAACCACAGGCTTAGAAACAAAGACCAGTCAATGTAAGGAGCCAAGCTGTTTTCTTTGATACTATAAAGGCCTCAAACAATGCCCATAAACTATGATAAATCAATATTCATTAGAGTTACCCAGAATTTTTAAGAACCATACAGTTCTAAGGAGGTTCATTCCAAATAACTAATTTTGATCAGTTAACTTTCCCTTGCTTATCACAGATGAGTGGATAGGGGCTATTTGACTGAGTAAGCAGGTAGAGGATGAGGGGGAAGAGGAGAACAGCTCAAGCATGACATATTGAGAGAAAGCAAGGCATTAAATCTAAAAACAATGTATGATCTTGTGAAACTTCTACCTTAATTTCCCCCAGCTATTAAAAAGATCTCAAATGTTATGATGACTGTGATGTTATGTTATGTTATGTTATGTTATGTTATGTTATGTTATGTTATGTTATGTTATGTTATGTTATGTTATGGTGAGTTAACGTCTGTGGTAAGAGAATACCTGAGGGAAAAGGAACTGGGAGAGAAGGCTTCCATGAAGTAAGAGATTCAGAAAGAGAACAGAATCGTTCCCGAGAAAGTAGAACTGGAGTGGTGCTACCTCACTAAAGTCCAGTTGTTTTGTAATCCCATTACCACAAAGTCTCTGAGGCCATGTCATCTGACAAAGATTAAATCTGATTCTGTAGTTGCCCCTAGACATTCTGTATTTTGTTTGTTGGCATTTCATTAAATCAGCACAAGTTTTCTTCATAACCTTTCTGAACACATGAAAAAGAAAAGTAACAATATAAAGTAGTGATTTTACTCTAAAAAGTTGCTTATACCTATGTGGGTTCTTTCCACAATTAGGTCAAAGGTTCACTGGCAACAGAATAAAAGGTAAAAAACATCACTTTTTATTCTCTTTATGACATCATTTTCACACCTCATACATCACCTTTGCTCATTCTTCATCAGCATGCACTGGCCCTACTGCACCAAAGCTATCATTGCTAAATGTTTCATATTTTGTTTGTGTCTGTTGTCCCAGTGAAGTGCTCCACTGCAGGTGGCGATATATATGTTCAGCCCACATATAACATCACCAAAAATAAATATAACTCGTATAGCAAGTAACTAGTGTAAATGGAGAACCCTAAATCACTACACAAAACAATTTATTGATTAAGAGTGGATTATTAAGAAATCTATTTAACTGTTCAGGGTCCAAACACCCTACTTCCCTTTGAAATCACCCTCAAGCCTTAGCCTGAATCACTAAGAGAAAAATTTCTATCAGCAAATGTCAACTGAGGGGAAGACCCTGGGTTCTTATACAAACATATAAACTACTTTTCTGTTTTCAAGAAAGGTACTATGGCAACAAAATAAACATGTGTATAATAAGCTGTGCTATTTGATAAGCTGAGCGGTCAATGGCAAGTTCTGGCTGTGGAGAAGGCCTTGAAAGTCATAAATACCTCCTCAATGGAGGGAAAATGAAGTTACAGAATTATAAATATCTTTATCCCTATCCATTTCCTCCCTCTCCCTCATATTTGAGGATCTGAACTTGACTTAAGGATATCAGGAAGAAAACACAGGAGGTTTTTCAATACTTGTCCCTGCAGCAGATACTCTGACATATCATTAGAGCCTTATTTCTGGTTATATCATGAGAATAAGAAATACAATAAAAGGATCTTTGTTGAATAGGTAGGAGACCTAACAGCCAAAGCCCACAGTTAATGTTTAATAAATTAAAAATGTTGATGAAGCAATCCAATTCAAAGAATATTCCTTACTGAAAACCCAAGCTTGCTTCTCTTCTTCCTCTTCAGCTAATGGTATTCATCTGAGTTAAAAGCCAAGGGTCTTAAGACTTGAAAGCACAAAACGGAAAGAAGGGAAACAAGTCTTAATCTGAGTAGGGCACAAGAGGATCAGGAAATTTTTACTTCTTAAAGAATTAAAAGGAGACCACAGGCACCAGAAAGGGGGACCAGAAAAGTAAGAAAAGGATAAATTATTTCTTCTTTTTTCACGGGACTTTCAAACACGAAAGAAAACACAGTTCAACAATTTTAACTGAAAAAATGCCCAAAGCTTTGCTCCTTGCTTTTAGATCTGCCCTGCACTGGCTGAAGAACACTGGGTAAATTATCTAACTGAAACGTCTAAAAGTAGAGGAGTAGGAAGAGGGGAAAGAGAAAACACATTTTAATACCACCTCAATGTTATTTTAATACTCCGCAGAGCTCTGGGATTAAAACTACTATTGAGCAAAAATCAAAATGTGGTGATGGAGGAAAAAAGGACTTTTCTTTTTATGTTCAGTAGTTTCCACAATAAATATGTTTTACTTTTACATAGTAAAAAAATAACTGCTGGAGGCCAGGTGTGGTGCACACACTTTAATCCCAACACTTGGGAGGCAGAGGTAGGAGGATCCAAGGCCATCCTGGTCTATATAGTGAGCTCCAGGCCAGCTGGGGGCTACGGGGAGACTATCTCAAAATAATAAATAATAATAATAATAAAATTAGTTAATTGATTAATTAGTAATAATTGCTGGAAAACATTTTAAGAAGGATTTCACCATTCTCACAAGAGAACCATTAATGCTCAATAGGACAGCTTCCACTGTTTTGGGCTTACCTGTGTGTTAAAATTAGATCTCATGATCACCTTCGGGGGTGAAAGTAACAGCCTCACACAAAGTCAAACCAATCAAAACTCTGCTTACTGTTTACAAATATCCTGTAGATGCCGTCCAAAAGGGCAAAACATCAAAGGAAAGATATGGTACAAGAAATCCCTATAACCCTAACTTCCCATTCTCCTTCCTCAACTCAGTCAGAAAATGAAGGCTTCTGTTCAATGGCATATATAAAACTAAGAACAGTATAGATCCACAGAAAAAGAACTTTTAAGAGATTTTCAAAATAGAAGTTAAGACTTACGATGTACCTCAGTGGTACTGTGCTTGCCAAGCACAAACAAGAACTGGGAAGGGCACAATGCCGATCCCCAGCAAAAATCAGCTTTAGCTCACAAAAATTAAACCAAGTATACATCACAGACACAAACATAAAAACCAGTACTGTTTAACTTTTAGAAAAACTATAGGAAAAAATTTTTGTGATCTTTACTCTCAGATAAGATACACCAAATGAAAGAAAACATGGTACATTAGACTTAATCAAAATTATTAAGCTTTGCTCTTTAAAAAACATCATCAAGAAAATGAAAATAAGCCATAAACTAAAATCACATATCAGTAAAAGAAATATCCGGAATAAATAAAAATTCTAATTTTTATTACATTTATCGTGCGTGTGTGTGTGTGTGTGTGTGTGTGTGTGTGTGTGTAGGCAGAACTTTGACATGGCTTGTGTATGGAGGTCAGAGGACAACTTTCAGGAGCTGGTTCTCATTTTCCACTACGTGGGTCTCAGGGACCATTCATAAGGCATAGTAGAAAGTGTCTTTATCCATGAACTATCTCACCAATCCCCAGAATATGTAAGAATTCCTGTAACTCCAAACAAAAATTTCAATAGACAAATTCTTGAAAAGACACTTCACCAGAGGAAACAATCAAATGGCAAATAAGCACAGGAAAAAAAATGCTTAACAATATTAGCCATTACCAATTCACACCATCCAGAATGGTTATAATGAATAGGCTAACAATACAAGCACTGATAAAAATGTGGAAAAACTAGCATGCTCACTAACTCAAAATGGAAATGTAAAATGTACAATCACTTTGGAAAAGTTCCACCCAGAAAGTCCACTCCTACATTTTGTGAAAAATTAACACAAAGATCTGGATACAAAGGTTCATACCTTCCAGGGGCATCAGGATGCTGACCTTAAGATTCTTAAGCATGCTTAGTGAAATCAATTCATGCAGTTTAAACCACTCTATACTTTGTTTAAACTTACATTTCTAAACATACTTTTAAAACTTCTACCACATTAAGCTATCCCCAAACTTAATTCCTGGCTTTTAAATGGCTATCACTACCTCAGTATAGGTTAGGAAAAGAGACTTCCTCATGGCATATATGAATGACAAGAGTAACAAGAACGCTTTGACAAAAACAGTTCTCTCCACGTGAGAGCTACAGGGCACCACCATGGTGACATCTCTTGGAACTATAAAGACCTTTCTCACTCCCTACTTGGTATCTGACTGAATGCAAATGAAAACAGACTTCAATGGACGAATATTTAAAGCATGGGAACCACCAAAACTAAACCAAGAAGAGATCACACATAAGGAAATTGAAACAGTAATACAAAACCTCCCGATTAAAAAAAACCCCAGGACCAGATGGATTTATAGTTGAATTCTATCAGACATTTAAAGAAGATCTACATCCAATAATACTTGATTTATTCAAAAAGATAGAAATGGAGGGAGAACTTCCAAATTCCTTCTATGAAGCCAGCATCACTCTAATACCAAAGCCAGGCAAAGATACAACAAAAAAAGAAAACTATAG
>NW_008355272.1:1952131-1958394 GCF_000622305.1 Nannospalax galili
GAAGGAAACAGAGGAGTAATAATTGGAAAATGAGAGATCAAATTATCCCTTTTTGCAGATGATATAATATTATATCCAAGAGATGCCAAAAATTCCACCAGAAAACTCCTAGAAATTCACATTCAGTAAAGTGGCAGGTTACAAAATTAACCCTCAAAAGTCTGTAGCCTTTCTATATACCAATAACAAGCAATCAAAGAGATTGAGGAAGACATCAGAAGATGGAAGGACCTCCCATCTCATGGATTGGAAGAATTAATATTGTGAAAATGACCATCCTACCAAAAGCCAATTATAAATTCAATGCAATGCCAATCAAAATCCCCATGACATTCTTTACAGAAATGGAAAAAAAACATCATAAAAGTCATATGGAAGCACAAAGACCTCAGATGGCCAAAGCAACCCTGAGCACTAAGAACAATGCTGGGGGGATTGCTACACCAGATTTTGAACTGTATTACAGAGCTATAGTCAGAAAAACAACATGGTACTGGCACAAAAATAGACCCAAAAATCAATGGAACAAAATTGAAGACCCCAATATGAGTACATGCAACTTCAGCCACCTAAAGGCCAAGAACATTCACTGGAGGAAACAGCATGTTCAGCAAATGGGGCTGGCAAAACTGGATCTCCACCTGTAGAAGAATGAAACGAAACCCTTATCTTTCACGTTGCACAAAAGTCAACTCCAAATGGATCAAAGACCTCAATATGAAGCCTGAAACTCTGAAACTGTTAGAAGAAAACATGGGCAATAACCTATGAGATACAGGTAGAGGGAAGGATTTTTCTAAACTGGACATCAATTGCTCAGGTCAAGAATCAACACATGGGACCTCATTAAACTAAAAAGCTTCTGACGTCAAAAGAAGTAACCAAGAAGTAACGAGAAAGCCCACAGAATGGGAGAAAATCTTCGCCAGCAACACAACTGACAGAGGTTTAACATCCAGAATATGTAACAAACTCAAAAAACAAAGAATTAAGAAAGGAAATAACCAAATTAAAAGATGGGCTAAGGAGCTGCATAGAATTCTCAAAAGAAATAAAGATGGCTAAGAAGCATCCTAAAAGGTGTTTGACATCACTAATAATTAGGGACATGCAAATTAAAATCACTTTAAGATTTCATCTTACCCCAGTCAGACTGGCTAAGATCAAGAGAACAAATAATACCAAATGGTGGAAACGATGTGGGGAAAGGGGAACACTCGTACACTGCTGGTGGGGCTGCAAACTTGTTCAACCATGCCACAGTCAAGGAGGACGTTTGACTTATCTTCACATAAATGGAACTGGGTTTTTAAAAAAAAAAGGAGCCAGGGCCTCCTCCCAAGCCCATGTGACCCCTGAGGAACAGATTCTCAAACAACTTTAAGATTAAAAATAAATTGGTTTATCTGGGCCAACTCTGCGCCAGGTGTGGGGTTGCTCCCTCTCCTTGTGGGTCGTTGGCCACCGCTCCACGAGGACAAAGGGAGCAGAAGCGACGAGCAGGATCAGGATGGACAGTGAGCACTGATGGAAGAAAGCCCTTCCGGGGAGACAGGTTCAACGATGCAAACAATTCCAGACTCAGTGAAACAGCTCTAGATTCAGTGAAACAGCTCCGTTTATTTAGTGGGATGTTAGGGGAAAATACAGTGTGGAGGCAGTAGCAAATGTTTCAGCTGATAGGTGCTCATAGTGTGCTTTATTTACATGTGGCAGTAGGCTCCTATCATCCAACTACCAGGCAATGCCTGATTATCATATAGAAAAAAACCTGGGGGTAGTTTTTACTCCAGGTAACTATGCCAAAGGTCATGTTCCAAATAAGGTCAGGCATCCGTGCTTGGCGGCACTTTCCAGGTAAGTCAGGAAGAGAGCAGGAGGCCCCCTGCTGAGAAGGGGAGTCCTTCCATATGGCGCCGAGCCCCTTAGAGCTATCTGGACATGGAGGACTACAACCCTAGCAGCAGGGTTCCCCAACACCAACTGTATGGCCAAACACCCAAAAGGAAAGTATAACCAAAGATTAAAGGGATCAATATAATTCTTTAAGAGTCCACAAGATTTTACAACAGTTCTTCAGTATGAAGGACATGCCCCTCCCCCATGGCTAGTATTCATCTGTTTGTAACATACTAAGTTAAAAATCACAGCAGTAATTCAAAACACAAATTCCAAATAGAAATTACACCAACAAAGTATTCATCTATAGAAAAAAATATACTCAGTAAACAAAGAGCTCAAGTTCTATTTCAAAGTCTACGCCTTTAAGATAGCTGATATCTTAGTTTCTTTCCGTTGCTATGAAAAAATACCCTGACAAAAGCAACTTAAGAAAATTTATTTTAGCTAACAGTTCCAAGATACAGTTCTTTATGAATGGGGAAGTAAAGGAAGGCAGGAGGGAACTTGAAGGAGCAGGTCATAACACATCCACTAGGAGGGAACATCAAAGGATGACTGCACGCATGCTAGCACTAGCCATACTTTCTCATTTCATACAACCTGGGGTCCCCTATTGAGGGAATGCTATCACCCATAATTAAAGATTCAGATGAATCTTCCTATATCAATTAATGTAATCAAGATAATCCTCCCCAGGCATGCCCAGAGCTCCTTCTGTGTATTTCTAGATTCTGTCAAGCTGACAATTAAACATGGGCATCACAGCTGGGAACCTGCTAGTCAAAGTCAAAAGAAAAGTTAAAGGGAGGAGAGGACCAAGGTGTTTGCTTTGATAGAGGGAAGGGCACAGACATTCTAACTGGTTCTTCTGGAACCAAACTGGTTCAGCCAAAGTAAATGCTAAGCACAGAACACAAAAAAGCATAGACACTTTGAGAGTATTCTGTTTGTTTCAAAGAGAATTTCCTAGTGCTTGCTCAGTTCAGTGACAACTTCTTGGGGTTTTTTTGTTTTGTTTTTAAATAAATTTTTTTTTTTTAATTTTATGTGTATGAGTGTATTGCCTGCATGTATGTGAGTGCACCCATGGCGTGCAATGCCATAGAGGTCAGAAGAGGGCTTCAGATTCCCCTGGAACTGGGGTTAAGGAAGGTTCGTAGCCGCCATGTGGGTGCTGGAATTCAGACCTGGGTCCTCTGCAAAAGCAATCAGTGCTCTTAACTGCTGAGCCATCTCTCCAGCCCTGACAACTTGTTGTTTTATGGCAGGGTCTCCCTAGTAACACCAGCTAGCCTGAAACTTGCTATGTAAACCATACTGGCCGACATCTTACAGAGATCCACCTGCCTCTGTCTCTGCTTCCCAAGTGCTGGGATAAAGCATGTGCCACCACGCCCAATTAGACAATCTCTTCTTAATGAAGTCAAACCAATCTAATATAAACTCTCCCATGTTTAGGAAGCTTAACTGGTAATATGAAGAGATAATCAGAATTTATAAGTATTGAGTTCAGGCCAAAAATAAAGGTTAAAGAATCTGTGGACTGACAAGACATTAATAACATTTCTAAAAGATGCTTATTAACTCGTTGCACCTCAAATGGTATCATTTTTCCACATACAAATCAAGACAGGGTAAGAAAGCAAAACTGCCACTGTATTTGCAGTCAAGTATACCTCTCATCATTCATCAAAGAAGCTTCTTTTTGCAACAGATGAAGACTACTACAAAGTTCCACAACTGGTCACACACAGAGAGTTAAATGTCTGTGAGATGCCCAACCCTAGGTGAAACATCCACAATGGAACTTCTATACCTAAGGTTCACAGAAGATAGTGGAACAGGGGATAGAGAGAATACTAAGGCATCTCTCAAACTTTCACCAGCAAAGTTTCTTCATGCATCAGAGGGTGATGAACACAGAAGGCCACAACTGGCCAAAGTGTAGAGAACAAGAGATTGCAGATTGCATGTCCCTGGATAGGACTTTTATATTAAACCTTACCCAACCAGGGCTCAGGGACCATTTGGAAGAGGGGGTGGAAAGATTTTAAGAGCCAGGGGTGGTGCATGACCACAAAGAAATAGTATTCCAGGCTTCTGGGAACTTGCTCATATGAACTTATAGCAATGGCGACAGCATGCACAAGACCCATGCAAACTCAATCAGACAAAACCCACCATAGAACTGGAGAAATGGGCAGGAGACTCCAACTTTAGCTGATCATTGCTAGTGAGGGAGAGTTGGTCTTCTTTAAGGGAGTGACCGTAGATAGGCTGAACAGGCTTCAGTAGATGAACTCACATGGAAGGAAATCTGGGTACATAAACTTGACTGGATAGGCCTTAACACACATGACAGAATACATGAAATCCAGTGGGCAGGCTATGGAGGGGGTGCAGATAGAGGAGGGAGTCTAAATATGATTAAGATATAGTGTATGAAAAGCATAAAAATTCAGAAAAATAATTTTTTAAAGATGTATAGGTAAGAACTCACAACTTCAAACAATAGGCATGGAACAAAGTGGTCACAAAATTATGGATAAAATTTAAGGAAATATATGAAGGCACCTGGAAGCATTCTAATTTGTGGAGACGGGGATGTAGCTCAGTTGGTAGAGTAGTTGCCTGGTATGAAAGAAGCCCCGGGTTCCAACTCTACTTTGCATAAAACTGGATGTGTGCGTGCACAACAGAAATCGCAGGTGGAGGCAGGAAGATCAGAAGTTCCAGGTCATCTTCTGCTATCTAGTCAATATAAGACCAGCATGGGGAGGGGGGAGAGGGGGGGAGAAATCGGGGCTGTGAGGTTAGCTAGCCTACAAAGCAAGTTCCAGGTCAGACAGGGGTACATAATGAGACTGTCTCAAAAAACATACACACATACACACACACACACACACACACACACACACACACACAGCTTTATTTTACCATAAGGAAATAATGTTTGAACTGAGGGGTTTGTTTGTGGGAGGGGATCAACTTTATTGTCTAATAAAAACAACTGTCTAAATTGATTGCCCCAATAGACTATATCAACTCTTAAAATAGTATTCAAAGGAAACCATGTAACATGGAAACACTATTATATAAAAAAGGAAGGAATTATCTTCAACCTGACTTTCTTGACTTGTTTACTACGTTTCTTTATAAATTTTCTAAGCATGTATAAGAGAAAAATGCTAGAAGAAAATAAGAATGGTATCTCTATAAAAAACGATTAACGAGTTGTTTTCTTTTACATATTTTCCAAAGTTTTATTACCAACCTGTATGATTGGAGGTGGCAAGGGGAGGAGAAGATAAAACAACCATTATCAACCACCATTTTTCAAAATATTATGGTAATTTCTATAAGCAATATTTGTTAGAAATAAAATCTGAGGTCCAAGGACCCCACCAATACAGCACAAAAAACACATAAGAAGTAACTTGGCAAGGCAGCTTTTACATTTGCAAAAGGGTGAAAAGTGTCATCATTCCAATCAAGCAAGCACACTCAACTCCAAAGACTGATGGATTTTTATCCTTAACTCAAAAGAGTACTGTGTCTTCTCCCCAGTGCCTGAGGTTGGACCTCACAGTCTTTTTTTGTTGGGTAGTTTTAAAAGAATCAATGCAAAGGAAATGAAAAGGAAAGGTTAAGAACTCAGCCACCCCATGCCTCCGGTTCCTTAATGCACAGGGCTTTTGCATAAACCAAAGTTTTATAGGGTTGGGGGGATTAAAAGACTCGAATTCCATGTCCTAAACCAAATTTTTCAGTGTTTGACAGAAAAGATTGATATTTAATGTTTCTTACAGTGAAGCTGTTAAAAATCTGTTCAGAGTGCCTCCTAATGGTTTCCTGTGTGTTTGCAGTAATAGGATTCGAAACCATGAAAGCCAGTCCAATGCAACATTGGTAAGACTGTGGGCAATATTCTTACCTTACATTAACCTAATAAAAGTTTCATTTTCCAGTGAGCAAAAATCTAGTTTATGATGAGCTTTAAGTCTATCTAAATTGTTTTCAGATGAAAAGTAAGTTTTGAGTTTAGCGAAAAGGCTCAGCAGGTAACAAGGCTTGCTACATGAGTCTGGGCACCCTACTTCAATTTCCAGAATCAATTATATAAACAGAGAATTAACTCCTGAAAGCTTTTCTTGGACACATACACTGTGGCCACGCTCATGCTAGCTCATGTGCGCTCTGTACACACACACACACACACACACACACACACACTCTTCCTTTAAAAAAGTAAACTTTTTCCTGGTTATCTATATTGAAGTATATATATTCTGCCATATTTTACAAACTACTTCTGCACACACACACATACACACACACACACACACACACACACACACACA
>NW_008355272.1:1958417-1975324 GCF_000622305.1 Nannospalax galili
CCTCAAACTCAATCAGTGTCTTGCTAAAGTATAAGCAGAGCTCAGAGGGTTCACAAATCAGAATAAAAATAATCCAAAATCAAGAAGTATTAATTAGGTTGCATTGTTTCTCTCACTGAAAGAAAAATACTTTTATAAAAGACAAAAAGTGGGTAGGATTTCATAGCCAAAATTAGCCATAAACTTATGCTAAGTTAGACAGCTTTAAAAAAAAAAAAAAGGCTGCTTTCTATTGTACTTGGGCTAAAGCATATATTGTCATGAAAAGAACAAATGAGAATTAATCTGGTAATATTTACTATCAAGAAAATAAAATTCAAGGCTGGAGAGAGCGCTCAACAGTTAAGAGCACTGGCTGCTCTTGCAGAGGACCCAGGTTCCATTCCAAGCACCCACATGGCATCTAACAACTGTCTAACTCCAGTTCCAGGGGATCCACTATCCTCTTCTGACCTCCTGGAGCAATGCATAACATGGGTGCATTTACATGCATGCATGAATGCCTATACCCATACACATAAAATAAAAATAATATTTTTAAAGCAAATAAAATTCATCTCAAGACTACAGCTCAGCTAGGGTTTACCTAGCACACACAAGATGTTGGACACAATCCTGAGCACTGCAAAAAATAAAATCCTACAGGCATGGTGGCACATGCCTTTAGTCCCAGTACTCTGGAGGCAGAGGCAGATGGATCTCTGTGAGTTCAAGGCCAGCTTAGTCAACATAGTGAGTTCCAGGTCAGCTGGGGCTACAGGGGAGTCCCTGTTTCAAAAAGACCAAAAAAAAAAAAAAGAAAGAAGAAAGAAAGAAAGAAAGAAATCCTTGTGTAGGACATAACCTCTCTTCTAGACCCCACCCCCAATGAAATTTAACCATTATATAACATGCCAGATCTGAACTATTATATCAATTTTTCATGCATCAAAAACTGCACTATGTGCCATCTTTTTGCATGAATCCTTGCAAACAAACTCACAAGCACACAGAGCTCTATTTCCAAAGCATGATCATCTGCCTTCACAAGTGGTACTATTTGAGGGGCTGGAGAGATAGCTCAATAGTTAAAACCCTTGCTGCTCTTGCGGAGGAACAGGGTTCTGATCCCAGCACCCACACAGTGCTTCACAGCCACTTGTAACTACAGTTCCAGGGAATCTTTGCCCTTTTCTGGTCTCTGTGGGCACCAGAAATACACATGATACCATTATATTCACACAGGAAAAACAATATTACACATAAAAAAAATTTTAACAGAAAAATTCATTTTTAATGCAATTAACACTAAGATGTTTGCACATGCATTTTTTTAAAGACAACATCTGAAGCTTACTAACACTCTGCTAAGTACTTCACATAACTTATTTTATCCTCTTTGAGGAAGTACCAGCACTATCCATGTTTCAAAGATAAGTAAACATCTGAGTTGAGGAAGTTAGGTAATTTGCCTTGAATTTACAAAGCTGGCAGATGTAAAATATAAAGGGTCCAATTCTCAGTCCAAGCTGCTAATCATTGTACTGGCATGATCAAAGTGGTATTTTAGAGTTTGTACACACACCAGGTTCCTTCATTTGTAACAAACCATGCACCTAAACAAAGCTAACTATCCTAGACTGAGCATGAACCCTCTCTATATCAACATTGTGAATGCCTGAGAATGAAATGCATTGCATTTATGGTTATTCTGCTCTCAAGAATCACAATCCAGGCCAGAAGTGGTAGTGCAGGTCTCTATTCTCAATACTTGGGAGACAGAGGCAGGTGGATGTCTCTGAACCTGAGGCCAGACTGGTCTACACAGTGAGACCCTGTCTCAAAAAAATTTTTTAAATAAGTAAGAATCACAAGCTAAGCCAGGCACAATGGCTCAAACCTGTAATCCCAGCACCTGGAAGGCTGAGGCAGGAGGATTATCAAGAATTCAAGGTCAGCCTAAGCTATACTGTGAGACCCTGTCTGTCTGTCTGTCTCTCTCTCTCTGTGTATATATATATATATATATATATATATATGTATATATATAAAATGATACATATAAAATGTTATATATATATATTTAAAAACACAGTGGGAGATGGAAGAAAGGTAGGAGGAACAGCAGAAGGAAGAGGGGACTCTCTTGATGTCAAAGGAACACACTTAAAGTCTAAGTGCTTTATCAACTTGATAAAGAGAAAACTGATAAAGATTTGCCACAGTCCTGGTATAGCAAAGTTAAAATCTTGCGTTCTGAAGGCACACATGATTTGAATCATAGCTCTTTCATTTGTTGGCTATATGACATAGAGCCAAATATCTGGACCCTCAAAGCTTCCACTTTACCTATGAAACATAATTAAAATGAGCTAATGTATATAAGGCCTTCAAAACATGTTGCCTGGTAATGTAGATGTTCAAATGTTAGTTGTTCTTTGTTAACAAGGTAAGAATGAAGAAAGTTAAATGGTAACTGACAGGTTAAAACAACAGGAAAAGCAGAAACACTACACACTATCACTTCAATCACAAGAAGATAATGGCTAAACTTTAATACAGTCTAACTGTACAGGTTCAGTGAATACAACATACAGCTTTTAAAAAGTAACTCCACGGGCTGGAGAGATGGCTCAGTAGTTAAGAGCACTGGCTGCTCTTGCAAAGGACCCAGTTCTTTTCCCAGTACCCATATGGTGGCTAACAACCATCTGTAACTCCAGTTCCAGGGGATCCAACACCCTCTTCTGACCTCCCTATTGCATGATATGGGTGCACTTGCACACATGCAGGCAATACATTCACACACATAAAATAAAAATAATAAAGATATTAAAAGGCTTTTTAAATCCACCAACAGCCACTATCACATTCTTCTTACATGAAAAAGATTATTTTTTTATAACTGAAGAAAAAAATTAGTACATTTCAATATAACAATTATAGTTTACAATTTCAAGTAATCTATGATTTAAAAAGATAATTTAGTGACAATTTTATGAAGTTAAGTCTTTATTAGTTTAATGGCAGCAATAACTTAAAACTAGTAAAACAATGCCAAAAGTTATGTCTCACCTGATTAAAATGTGTAATTAATTCACTATAGCTAACAATGGTGCCCTTATTAAGGATTAAACTTTACCCAGCATGCCTCCAAATACAAACTACAAATTTACATCAGAGTCCAAATTAACGACACTTTACACAATATGATGAAACTTTACTCTTAAATGCAAAATTTAGTCCAGAACATGCAATTATAAATTAAACCTATTTTACTTGGTTCTGCAATTAGCTCCAATTAACATTGAAGTTATTCTACCTTGGAAAGTCTGCCAACTTAGACAAAGATTACATTAAAAGAACTAATAAGGGGCTGGAGAGATGGCTCTTTCAGAGAACAGGTGTTCAGTTCCCAGCACCCACATGGCAGCTAACTCCAGCTCCAGGGGATGTGATGTCCTCTACTGGCCTCCATGGACATGGCAAGACCTGAGTGTACTTAAATACATGTAGGCAAAACCCTCATACACATAAAGGCAAAATAATTTTTTTTTTTTGTCTTTTTGAGACAGGGTCTCCCTGTAGCACCAGCTAGCCTGAAATGTGCTATGTAGACTAGGTTGGCCTCGAACTTACAAAGATCCACTGCCTCTGTCTCCCATGTGCTGGGATTGAAGGTGTGCACCACTAGGTTTGGCCAAAAGTAAAATAAAATTTTAAAAATGTTTTGGCCTGAGTTTTTTGTTTCTGTTTTGTTTTGGGGTTTTTTTTGGTCTTTTTGAGGCAGGGTCTCCCTGTAGCCCCAGCTGTCCTGGAACTCACTATGTAGACCAGGCTGGCCTTGAACTCACAGAGATCTGCTTGCCTCTGCCTCCCAAGTGCCGGGACTACAGGCATGCGCCACCATGCCCGGCTTAAAAAATGTTTTAAAGATATAAATAACAGGAATGAGACAATACCACTCCCCATGGTTCAATCATGTCCACTTTAGAAAGTATGGGAGGAAAAAAAAGACAAATCCTGTAAGAACTAAGTCAAGTACTTGCATGTGGTACCCACAGCCCTCACAGAACCTAAGAGTAAGTAAAGGAACGTTACCAGAGAGAAAGGGAGCTACAAGGAAGGAAGGGAAGGGTGAAGAAGGCTGATCAAAGGGCACTAAGTTACAGTTAAGAGAAGTTCTAGGTTCTGTTGCACAGGAAGGCAGACACAGGTGATATAAACGTACTTCATATTTTTTTTAGTCAGGAGAAAAAAAAATTTTAATGATTTCCCCACAAAGATCAATGTTTGAAGAGATACGCTTACCCTGATTTGAATCTTCATACATGCATGGAAACATCATATAGTACCCTAGAAATAAGTACAATTTCTATGTAGAATTTTTTTTTTTTTAACAACCAAGCATGGTGGTGTACTCCTTTAATCCCAGCACTCAAGAGGCAGAGGCAGATCTCTGTGAGCTCAAGACAAGTGTGGTCTACATAATGAGTTCCAGGTAAGCTGGAGTTACATAACAAGACTGTTTCAAAAAAATTTTTTTCTGTAAATAAAGAGAAACAGAACAGAATGTCCAGAAATTAAGAGCTTTTATGTTTCTGAGAACTGAGAAAATAAAAGATTCTCCTTGATGGCATAAACCGCAGTGCATATCAGAAACCGGCTTCCTACCTCACCCCAAACCTACTGAGCTAAAAAATCTCCCCAAGGACACTCTGATCCAGTGTCAGGATCAGAATCAGAGCCTCCCTGTATTCAGATTTGTATTTCCTTCCCCTCTGAACACTTGTTTGGGTACTTGATTGGGTTTGGCTGGTCCATTGTATGATCTCTGGCACTTCTCAATCAATCAATTTTGTGTATACTCTAAATTGTAAATTTTCTAAAGGCCAAAGGAAATTTGCTGTTTCCTGGAGCTAGCAACAAATCATGTCAGCAAAGAGCATCCACATGAGAGATGTTCAACAAATAAAGCAAATTGGTCTGATAAACACAAATGTTAACAAACCATTTAGTGTCGGTCTAGAACAGGGCTTCTTAAAAACTCTCCACTCCTATTTCCAAACCCTTTTCATCTGAGAAAAAAATTTTACATGACCCCACATATATAGGTATATAGGTATGGTAAGAGATGAAAATCAACATTTACTGCTTTAAAAAAATCACAGAATTTTATTTCAAAACAATCTTTTGGCATACATATAATTTTATCATTTATTAAAGACAAGAGCAAAATTGCATACTTAAAAAAAAAAACACTTGAGGAAGTGTCTCCTATGCTACATGGAGGCAGTCAAGTGTCTCTATCCTTTAAAAAAAAAAAAAAAAGCAGCTCCTGGATACGCTGTTTAAAATCTAGGGAAAGGAGTCATCTGGAGAAACTGCTAGAAGTAGCATTTGATTCTAAATGAGCAATTCAAGAGAATTAAAAGCAAGAAATCCTGTTAGGGTCAAAGGGAAAACACAGGGCCTAAGCAAAGTAAACAATTAGGCAGAAAATGATAGATTTTTGGTTCTTTGGGGATTTAGGGAAGATACTGTAAAAAAGAGATGTATGTTTTCAGTGGTCATAAATTAAATGTCCTACAAAATCCTTTGGTTTAAGCTCCTGGATTCAAAGTCCAATTCCGTCAATTATACGTCATTGTTTACTCATGGGTCATTTCAATTTTAAGTGTGATAAGAACATGGCTACTGTAAAGTAACAAAAATTAGGTTAGACAATGTAAAGTTATCTTTGGGACATCCTGTATGTTAATTCCTTTCCTGAGAACTCAAAATAAAAATGATGACTATGGGGGCTGGAGAAATGGCTCAGCAGTTAAGAGTACTTGCAGCTCTTGCAGGGGACCCAGGTTTGGTTCCAAGCACCCACATGGCAGCTAACAACCATTCCTAACTCCAGTTCCAAGGGGATCAGATGTCCTCTTCTGGCTTCCAATGGCATTGCATGCATAGCAAAACATCACACAAAAAATAAAAACAAAATAAATCAAAAAACTTTTAATGATGATTACCTGGTGGAGAAAACTGGATAGGTTCTTCTAACCCCATTTTTTACTCTATGCTTTCTTAGATGACTATGCTTGTTTCATTTTGTTTTTTGTTTCATTTTGTTTTTCTAGCAGGTGCTATCATCTCTTAGTCACTTCCACAACTACCACTTCTGACATCTAAGATCACGCAAAACTAAAAGTGACTGTAATATCCATAGATTTTTATGTCCCTACACAGGTAAAATCATCCCACAATCATTTAAACCCTCTAACCACTTTGGAGAGAAGGCAGGAGACACCTAGACATTATCTCCATGAAAACTTAAGCGGTCTCATTTTGTTAAAGCCATGTGAGAAACCACTTCAATAATTTGAAGCTTTAAGAGTTGCTATGACCTTGTCAGGTCTCTAAAAGTGTTATTGTTATCTTTATTCTGTAGAAAGGCAAAATATCACATTAAAGAAAACAGACAAAAAGCCAGAGTTAAGATTTGTCCACGTGGGCTGAAGTGATGGCTCAGTAGTTAACTTTTGCAGTTCTTCTAGAACTTCCAGAGCACCCACATGGTGGCTAATAACCTCTAGAACTCCAGTTCTAGGGGATCTGACACCCTCTTCTGACCTCTGTGGGCACTGCACACACATGGTGTACTTACATACATGAAGGCAAAACATTCATACACATAAAATTAAAAAATAAAATAAAATATTTGTCCATGGCCAGGACTGACAGCTAGAATGAGCAGAAAGAAGCAGACTGGGGCTGCTAGCTTCCAACAGTCCTTACAAGTAGAAGTGGGAAAATAAGTTATAGCCTTTCAATATTCCTCAGAAAATAGATCCAGGGCTAACCACATTAATGCTCAAAAGCATCTAGGACAAGTTTCTTACCAGTTACCAGTGTCTGATTCTTTAGACATTACACTTTTATTATCACAATTCAAGATTACTTAAGCAAGCGTGTCAGCCATGTCACTCATGACTAAAATAAGATTATTTTAAGATTAAGTCAGCTAACGCTCTACTTAAAACCAAGACTTTATCTATCCTTGCATAACTGGCTTTCTGCACCCAAATAAAGACCTTTACAGTCATTTCTGCTATAATTATTCTTACCAGATTTATCTCTTTGATTCTCAAATTCCTTATCAGTAAAATTAACAAATTTGGCCAGATAACTACAATACCTGCTTCCAAGTATATTTTTGTGTCTGTTTTATTTTTTTATTTCATTTTTAATAGGTTATATGTTGCTCAAACTGCCTCAAACTGAGGGTCCTTTCTGCCTCAGCTATAAAATGTATAAAGGAGTGAATGCTTGCCATGCTACTCATGCTCCTGTTAGAAACTATCAAACTTTCATTTGAGGATACCTTGAGAAGGAAAAGAAACCTTCAACTTTCCAATAACCAGTGCTCTTATTCCAATGAAAGCAAAATACAGAAATAAGGCATAGGAAAATGAAGAACAAGGTTTTAATTCCTACAAACCAGAAATCAATACTATAGTGTGTTTGTAATTTTTCTCATTGCTGTGACCCAAGTATCTGACAAGATGCAGCTTAAGGAAAAAGGGGTTAATTTTGCCTTATAGTTGGAGCAGCACAATCTATCATTCAGGGAAGACTAGCAGCAGGAGTATCAGACAGCTGGTCACACTGAGACCTCAGTCAGGAATCAGAGATGAACACTTGTTTTCTACTGCTTTCTCCTTTTCCCAGTCTAGGACCCCAGCTAAGGGACTACTACACCCTCATTTAGGGTAGGTATATCCTACTCAAACCTTGCTTACTTAAACCTTCCTAGAAATACCCTCACAGAGACACCCAGAGTTGTATTTCCCCCAGCAATTCTAAATCTAGTAGCTGACAATGAAGATTAACCATTATATTAATTACTTTTCTGTTACTGTGATAAAACACCATGACCAAGGCAACTTATAGAAGTAAGTTTATTTTGGCTTATGGGTCCAGAGAGACTCCATAATGGTGAGGGAGGCATGGCAGCAAGGAGCAGGCTGGAAGTTGAGAGCTCACATCTTCAAGCACATGCAGGAAGCAGAGAGAATAACCTGCAAGTGGGATGAGGTTATTAACTCTCAAAGTGTTCCCCTTACCCCACGACATACTTCCTTCAGCAAGGTCACACCTCCTAAGTCTCCACAAAAGAGCACCCCCAAACTAGAGACCAAGTATTCAAATATGTGAGCCTAGGGGGGACATTTCTCATTCAAACACTAAAGAAACTGTTCAAACAGGATTTCTACTGTACAAAATACCTAAATCTATAGTTAGTATGGTTATATACAAATGATGACAAGAAACAATGTGGGGCTGAAGAGATGGCTCAGCAGTTAAGAGTATCTGCTGCTCTTCCAGAGAACCTGAGTTCAGTTCATAGCACCAACATAGGCCAGCATACAACTGCCTGTAACTCCAGCTCCAGGGACTCTTATGGCCTGTTCTGGCCTCTGGGGCACCCATATATATATATATATATATATATATATATAAGACATATTTATAAAGAAGAGGTTAAGATCAAGAAAGTCAGTCATAGTGCAGCATGCTCTAAAGGCTATTTGGAGACAGAGATTCATCAATGGTAGAGCCTCTCTCTACTCAGGAATTTAAAGAAAAAAAAAACATAGTATCTGAAGAGAAGCTATGCTAATCAAATCTCAACCACCACCACATACCATCTTCTACCAAGTTTTCTGAGTGGCACTGAGAACTGCTAAGAGTTTTTCCCCTTTACATTTTTATGATCCTTTTGTTCTCCTCAGCCTACGCTCAATGTGAAAATGCATCTAAACACATGCAATTATGTCAGTAACACTACTATAGTTTGAATGTTCACTGTCTCCTAGAGGCCCATATGTAAAAAGACATGGTGGCACTATTGGGGGGTGGTGGACTGAGAGTTGGGGCCTAGTGGAAGGTCCAAAATTAAGCCTTTTCTCTTCATTAGCTAATTATCTTGGGGATTCTGCTACAGTGAGAGAAAGCTAACATATACCACCACCCCCCCCAAAAAAAAAACTCCACAAAAGCCTATCCATGTATAGACTATGCTACTTCAACACTTAAGGGACTGAATGCACATAATCTCATTCAGCTATTTACCTATTTTCATTGTTAATGATCATGACAGTAATCTTAGCATCCCCTAAACACCAAAGGCATTTGTGGCCATTTTCTGGCCTCTATGGGCATTCCACACACATGGTACACTTGCATACATGCAGCCAATACACACATACACATAAAATAAAAATAAAACAAAAATGTGTAAAAATAAAATAAAAATAAATTTTTAAAAAGCAACAAAACTGTACACTGACAATGACTGTTTTGATGAGAGTTGGACTGAGTGCTTCCATGAACAGTATTCACAGGGAAAGGATTCAACACTTCATTTGATCTGGCAAGGGTAGAGTAAACAAAGGCTAAGTTCTTTTTTAAACACCTTCACCATAAAAGAACTATGTTCAAAGTATGAGGAGGTAAATTTAAACTAACCAGTTACAAATCCTTAGAGATGAATCAAAATGATATGTAACCTGAAAACTAAACCAACGTACCTTCAATGCTCTCATGCCTCCAAGACCTTCCTATCTTAACTCCAAGACTTTTCTGCTCTTCCCCAGCTAACACCTCTACTTCCTTCAAAGTAAAATAATGACACCATTACATTCACCAGGAAACAACCTTGATTCTCTCAGTTCTTGTAAAACTGGTCCCTTCTCCATGCTCTCTGAAGTACACTTCAATACCTTAGCAGAGCACCTCTGTCCTAAAGTCACTGGTTGCCTAATACATCTTCTCCTACCAACATGTGAATTCCCAGGAAATAAGTTTAGTTTCTATAGGCTGGAGAGATGGCTCAGAGGTTAAGAGCACTGACTGCCTTTGCAGAGGACCCAAATTCAATTCCCAGCACCCACATGGCAGCTAACAACCAGTTCCAGGGAATCCAATGCCCTCTTCTGACCTCCGTGGGTATTTCATGACATGGGTGTACATACATACATGCAGGCAAGCACTCAGACACACAAAATAAAAATAATAAATAATAATTTAAAAGATTAGATCCTAAACATATACATCACCAGCTCCATAGTCATCAGTTGGCAGTGATCATTCAAATGGCTGTTGATAAATTATCAAGAAAGGGACCATAATAGTGCTCACCATGATCTGTCCTATTCCAATCAATTTTCTACCTGTAACTGAAACAAAGACTCCTGGAATATCATTGACATGTAGTAAGGTCCAGCTTTCTTAAAACTGTAAGATGAGACTCCATATGAAGCTATGAAACTGAATGGGGGGGGGGTTCATAAACAATTTGATGATAGTATAAAGCTTCTGACATGTAATGACCAAAATTAATTTTAAAATTATTAATGAATCTGAGGTGTTTTTCCCAACACTCACCCATGCTGCATCACACTTCACTGTAGCCTTCATTCTGAACAGAAAATGTACACTTTGCACTGTGCATGCTGTCACACCACCTAACATTAACCAACGCTGCTTGAAACTTCAGTTGAGATTAGAGACTATAGTACGTTATCAAGTGCAGTATTTTTACTGAATATACAAAGTTTTCTGCTATTAAAGAAACACAACTGGGCCATAAAGATGACTTAGCAGGTATTTGCTGGAAAAACCCAGTGACCTGAGTTCAATCTCTGCAACACACATAAAAATGGAAGAAGAGACTCCATGAAGCTGTTCTCTGACTGCCACACACACACACCATGGCATGCACAACCCACACATACATCATGTATACACAAAAACAAATTTTAAAAAAGAAATGTCTCTGGGCCTGATGGTACATGCCTTTAATCCCAGCACTTGGGAGGTAGAAGCAGGTGGATCTCTGTGAGACCGAGGGTAGCCTGGTCTACATAGCTAGTTCCAGGCCAGCTGGGAAACCCTATAAAACAAAATCTTTTAGTATTTTCCTATCACCATGAGCATACTTCTGCCATTTCTTACTACATACTTATGCAAAGCAGTGTTCTCAGCACCAATGATTATAAAATCAAATTATTAATCAACTCTAAAAAACACTGACAATGCCCTAAGTCCTGCAGTATCAAATACTCAGCCAAGCTGGGAGTGGTGGTACACCCCTTTAATTTCAGCACTTGGGAGGCACAGGCAAATGGATCACTGTGAGTTCAAGGCCAGCCTGGCATACTCATAGGGCATTCCAAGGCATCCAGTACTACACAGAAACCTTGTCTCAACAACAACAACAACAACAAATACACACGCGCGCGCACACACACACACACACACACACACACAAACAAAACTGGAAAAATAGCCAAGATTTCATTCTTCATCCATTTCATTAGTATACAAATTGTCTTTCATCTTTAATAAGTGGTAAAAAACAACTTGCTACTATTTTAAAATAAATTTCTTTATGATTATCAGTAAATATTTGTATATTTCATATACCTATGTACTCAGGATCATGTAAAAAGTTCTCAGGCAAAAAGGAGTCCCAACTGGAAAAAGTTTAAGAAGCTCTAGATTAGAGAACCTACTTAAGCACACTGTTCAAAGAACTGGACATAGGGGTAAGGCAGGGCCTCTCTAATGGAGCAGAGGGTAAGTGGCACTGCTAAACCAAATGGTCCCTATATAGTATGGAAAACACAGTTGTCTAACAATGCATACAACCTGGAAAATAAATGCTCAAGGGGTAAGGGTACTTGCCACCAAGTCTGGCGACTTGTATTTGATCCCCAGGTCCCACAAGGTGGAAGAAAAAGGCCAACACCCACAGGTTCTCCTCTTACTCTCCTTCCCATACACACACAGATAAAGTAGGCAGGCAGGCAGGCAGGCAGTCAGGTAGGGGAACAGACAGACAGACAGACGAAACTGAAAAACAGTAATAAGCCTATAAAGTAAAGGTCTTTTCTGCTACCCTTTTTGGATCTGAAATTCATTCACTGAGGTAGAAGGGTCTTTACTTCTGTAAATTACTTTTTAGAAGTCTAGAGTGTGAATACGACATTGGAGAGGGGAGAGACAAAAGACAAAAAAATAAAGACGTGTATACACATATATAACCCTCTATCAAAACATCTGCAACCTCTCTTGCAATCTGTCCATTCAAGATTTCTTCCATTTTGATAGCGTCAAAAATTATGAAATGCTCTCTACCATTTATTTCACCTTCTAGGATCTAAGCTTCTTTCAGAGCCTTCATAAGCATGCCAGGAGAGCTAGTGAATGCATTCCAATAAAGCAGATAATGGTGAGCAGAAACTATTCAGCACAGAGGGTAAGAAAGCTGAGACCCATTACAGCTGTTCCACAGCTTCAAAAGTACACACAAGTCTCCATTTATTTTTAAGTTTAGCTTTAACTACCCTTTTAGAATCACAGGTAACTACAACGTCTAAAAATGCAATGTAAAGCAGTATTCTCCCTTAATTTATTCCAAATCTATGTGCCTTTGGACTGTTTAATACATACATATTTCACAAAATAGTTATTTTCTCTAAAGCAGAGACCATTTCTTAAAACTTGAAAAATCAAATACAAAACCATTGCCTGAATTAAGTCATCATCCATCTACACCCTTAATAAAACTCTATCAACACTAGAACAAGCTCTCAGGCATCCACATAATTCAGGTTTCACAGATTATGAAATTAGGAAGGAGAGCAGACAGTCTGAGAAGACGGGTTCCAACCTCCATCTGTGTAGTGGCTCTGCTCTCAGCAGACCACCAGAGAGTGCCAAGTTGTGGCTTCCCTCTGGCCTCTCTCTTACAGGGGGGCTGAGAACACAGGGGACTGCCTGAGAGCTGATCCTGCCTCCCCGTGGCAGTGAGCTTCCCCTAACTGTGCCATACCCATCCTCCAACATGGGATTTCATGAGGCCCCTCCCAAGGCCCCAGGGCAGATTTGGCTTTGGTAGGCTAAGGCTGAGATTCTAGCAGACAACCTGAAAGGGTGAACTGTCTGAGAACGCCAAGATCCTGACACCACCTGGTGAAGGAAGCCTGAGTGTACCTGACTGGAACCTGAATTGGGCTTCTGTGGGTATTCCTGAATAACTTATCTGAAGCTATCAGTTCCCTCCAAATTAAACCTGAGAGAACCTGAACTCTGTACTAACCAGCTTTACATAACCAATAAAAAAGGGATCTAGGCACCCTGATAATACAAACAGAAGCACACTTCAACTTAATTCTCATATCAGAATCATAAACAAAAGAAATTCACATGCTAAAATCACAAAATAATAACAAAATGGAAAGCTAAAACACTATGCCCCCACCAAACTTTACCAATCCTGTAGAAGAGTTCTACAAGGAGAACCCCCTAGAAATAACCCAGAACACTGAATTTCAAAAAACAATCATAAACATGATCAAGGAATTCAACGAATTGAAAGAACAAATGAACAAACAAATCAAAGAACTAAAAGAAGATAGGGATAAACTTCTGAATGAATTCACAAAAGAGATGGAAACACTGAAGAAAATTCAGGCAGAAATGAGGAACGAAGTGCAAAACTCAATAAGCCAACTTGAAACAACAGGGGAAAGCCTCACCGCTAGAATGAATGAAATGGAAAACAGAGTATCAACACTGGAGGATAAAGGATAAAGTGGAAGAATGGGACCACTCAAGCAATTACGAAAATTTTAAAAAACATAGGAATGAAATATGCAAGAGATGTGGGGCACCATGAAAAGACCAAATCTACGGATCATAGGAATAGAGGAAGGAGAAGAATTTCAGGTTAATGGTGTTGACCAGATCTTAAACAGGATTGTAGAAGAGAATTTCCCAAAATTAAGGAAAAGACATCCCCATACAAACACCAGAAGCAATACAGAACACCAAATAAAGAAACTCCCCATGACATATCATAGTAAAAACACTAAATGTACAAAACTAAGAGGGAATACTGAAAGCAAAAGAAAAACAAGAAGTCACATACAAAGGAAAACCCATCAAAATTACAGCTGACTTATCAATGCAAACTACAAAAGCCAGAAGAGCCTGGACCAAGGCATTTCCAGTTCTAAAAGACAATAGATGCCAGTCCAGAATACTTTGCCAAGCAAAAATGTCTATTATAGTTGAGGGGAAAGAAAAATCTTCCACGACATGAAAAGCCTGAAAGAATACATGTCCACAAAACCAGCCAGCCTTTCAAAGAATACTTGAAGCAATACAAAGAGCAGAGAAACAACTATACCCCAGCGGCAATGAAAAAATAAATAAATAAAGGTATAACCAAGGAAACACAAAAATTAGAGAACACAAACAGCAATCAAAATGACAGCAACCAATACACATCTTTCAACAATAACCTTAAGTATCAATGGACTGAATTCCTCAGTCGAACAACACAGACTAGGTGAATGGATTAAGAAACAAAATCCATCTCTTTGCTGTCTGCAAGAAACCCATCTAACCTTCAAGGACAGGAACTACCTTAAGGTAAAAGGATGGAAAAGAATATTCCAAGAAAATGGCACTAAGAAACAAGGAGGGGTTGCAGTTCTCATATCTGACAAAAATAAGACTTTAAAGCTAATCAGAAAAGGAAGGTCACTTCATTCTGATCAAAAGAACAGTTAACCAAGAAGATATTACAATCCTGAACGTATATGCACCAAACACTGGACCACCCAAATTCATAAAAACATTACAGGACTTTAAGACACAGATGATATGTGGATCCTAGCACCAAATCCTTTTAAATTCTAGGTCCTTTTAATAAGATGATATGATACAGCAGTCCCTTCTGCATGAAATTAACTACCATCATCACGACCTCAGCTGAGCCTGATTGCTAAACATTGTCACAACTGGGCTTGTTGACTGTTGTGCGCATTCATTAAACAAGGGCCAAGCAGGGTCATCGGACCTCACTGCATTATCCAGCCACTCTTCCCAGCGAACTGAATGGAATTTTACCCTAATCACACATGGCCTCCTGGATTTGGGGAGGGCTAAAGTATACAATCTGGGGAAGGTTAAGAAGAGAAGGCATGACCCATGCTGGGTAAAGGCTACCATACTCTCAGGTCATACATATACCTCAGCAACTCCTCAGCAACCCCTCAGTTATCTCAGTAAGTGAGCTCAATAAATTCATTGATTCCCCAGTAAAACTTTAATCAAACATTGGCTCAATAATAGAACCTTGAAAGGAATAAGCATTGCTTAGCATTCCCAGGAAAAAAGTCTGAGAACAAATGGAAAGTATATTTGTTAATGCTATTATGTCTCATAATTATTTAATAAAGAAGAAAACAAGAGTGTAAAACATGTTAAAAGGATATGGGAATGGAGATATTTTCAAAAATAGACAGAAAACTGAGAAAGCCTAAGCAAGTGATGAAGGTATGTTTAGGTTTGTTATGACATATAAAGGATGAGATAAAAATAATATACATATAATCTTAAAATGTCTATGTTCATAGTTTAGTCAACTAGTTTAAGGAACAAAATATATATCTAGTCAAGGTTTATCTAAGAATATTTTGTTTTTTACCCAAATCTCATCTACATAGTACATGATAATTAAAAGCACCAGACTGGTAGAACTAACCTTACTGGATGTTTAACAGCCATAGTTATATGGTCAGAGACTTCAAGGACAGTTTTTGCCCTTTGCCCTCCAAGGTTGACTAAGTTCCAGGGGACTATGGAACATCTCTCAAAATGTCCTATAACTGTGTAAGTCAACTGTCCTTTTGTTCAGGGAGGCCATGGAGACCCCACGAGATGGACTTGAACCAGTGTCCTGTCAAAAAAAAGGAGGGTAAACTCAGAGGAAACATCTCATTCATGCTTCTAAGTGAAGCCAGACATGGTCGAGCAGGACCTTTGACTTATCTTCACATAGATGGAACTGGTAAAATAAAGGAACCAGGAGCTCCTCCCAAGCCCATGTGACCCCTGAGGAACAGATCCTCAAATGACCTTAAGTATAAAAACAAATTGATTTATTTGGGCCAACTGTATGGTCTTAAACACCCAAAAGGAAAGCATAACCAAAAGTAAAGTCATCAGTATATTTAAGAGTTCAGGGGACTACACGTCCCAGACATTAGGCTTAAGTCTATAAAAAAAAGTTAGACAATTATTTCTCATTGATGATTTTGTTCCTAACAAAAAGTGCTGCTCAGATGTAAGACGTCAAATCTTGATCTCCAAAACTGTAGTGCTCACCTGTAGCTAAGGGAGACAACCAGCTACTGTTCTAAAATGATGGCTAAATTTGTTTTCTCCCCCTATCTAGAAACCTCTGAGAGGGAACTGACACTGACTCTCACCACTCCAACAGCTATCAAAATACCTGAAAGCAAATCCTGAATCCATCACTCTAGAGTCCAGTCTTGGAAGACAAAACAAAAATGAGGAGGAACCCAATAGAGGGATGCTTTAGGAAGTCCTTGTCAAGAAATTCCAATGGACTCTCATATGAACATTTGAAAATTGTCCTGTTCTGACTTCTTTCTAGTTCCCTGTCTAGAACTTGTAATGCTAATTACTCTTGCCTTTACTTCTCCTTCACCTCTCCTATTCAGGATTCAAAGACTTTCTTTTCCTCCTTGAGAAAAGAGCTATGCAATTTGGGAGTCTTTTAGATGGACCCAATGAAAGGGTACTTCAACTGCCTCACCCTGCAACCCTGTTCAGCATGGAAGAAGCCAGAGTGGTCTGTGTCCCGATTCCCTATTGGCAATTTGGGTTACCTCTTCAGAGGATGGTGTGGTAAGAACAGGAGGTAGGAATTCACTAGGCAGTTAGGATAAAAAGACCCTAAGGAAAAGTAGCCAGTTTTTTAGCTAAAACTCACAATGTCCTTGGGCCTCTTAGCAACACACTCTGTTTCAAAGGCCAAAAATGTCTAAAGTATTTCG
>NW_008355272.1:1975445-1981231 GCF_000622305.1 Nannospalax galili
GGGGAGATATAGGAAGAGTTGGAGGGGAGGGAATGGGCATGGATTTGATCAAAACACCTTATATGCATGTATGTAATTCTCAATAAATTATTTATTTAAAAGAAATCAGGAAGGAGTCATAGCTCTTTAAAAGCAGTATTCCAATATTTAATGTAGTGCCTTTTAATTTTTTCCAATGAGAAATATCCCACATTGAAAAAGGCAATGGAAAAAGAATTCTCCTTTGTCTACCTCAGCATCCTTTCTATAGTTTATCATTAATTCACTCACTTAAAATAGCTAACTCTTTATTTCCTTCAAAATATATGTCTACTGCTTACAAAAAAGAACATTTTAAATTTTTATCCTTAATGAAAGCTTCTGGCATTATATTCCATTGTCAAAAGGTACTCTCATCTGTGTATCCACATGGGTAAGAGGTTTGAGTGTTTTCTCTTTTGCTTTTGTTTTAAGGCTGGGAATAGCCCAGGCTGGCTAGGAACTCAGAATCATCCTCCTTCCTCATTCTAGTACTGGGATTACAAGTATGCTCCATCAAATGTCCAACAAAGGTAAGAGTTTTAAGTATCTACTTGTCTTTGTCTTTTCTATCTCAAGATGAAGCCAATTAATGGTTTCATCAACCAACTCGGCAATGGTTTTAACATAGGATTAAAGGATAATTAAAAGGATACTATCATACCCAACATATATTCTTTTTGAGACAGGGTCTCCCTGTAGCCCCAGCTGGCCTGGAAGCTGTTATGTAGACCAGGCTAGTCTCAGTCTCATAGGGATCTGCCTGCCTCTGCCTCTAGAGTGATGACATTAAAGGCATATGTCACTATACCCAGTCACTTTCACTTTTAAATACTACTTGTCTATTTTGTTTTAACTTGCTCAGGGTATATATTAGAAAAATAACAAAGCTTATCTGTATTTCCACAAGGAACTATGTCACTTTCTAATGAATGATTTTACTACGCTAGTCAATGGCTGTAATAACTGCATTCTAAAAGCTTAAAAAATTCAAAATTATGAACACTTTGACTGATATTGAAGTGCTGGCTCCTTTAATACATACTTTAAAGAAACATTGAGTTGTAGCCACTGCATAAGCAATAGGACCACACAATCCCATGGACTGGCCACGATACTTGAGGATGCCAAGCATTTCAAAGTGGCTAGTCTGAACTGGGATATACTATACATGCAAATGACCTAACTTTGACAACATAAAATTCGTTTAAGTGTATAACCTCTTGTGGAAATGCCACCTTACAAACTATAGGTCAACTTCAGAAGACTATATGTGTTTATAAGGAGGTCAGGGAAAAGGAAGAATGCTCAATGGGTAGGGAAGAGGAAGAATAAAGCATGATAAGAGAGAAACTACAGCCTTGCTTAGGGTCTAGTGGAATGAATATACAGGTATTCAAATATATCAGTTTTCAGAAAAATGACCTTGACTCTGTCAAACATATTCCAAACTTCCTACAATCATCATGGATATGATTCAATACCTCACATGTTCTAAAACTTAAGGAAAATACCCACTTCTCTTAAATTTCCTTTCCCCACTAAAAGTCAGCCGTAGAAAAACTTAAGTATCTCTGACATAATCATTAACCATAGGAGTCCACAAAATTACTATGGTTACCAGTAAGGTGCAAGGCTATGGGAGAGAGGTAAAAGGTGTGACTTTACATTAATGAAATGGATGGCTTCCAAAGTGGCTTAGTTCCAGGAAGGAAACAGTAAGCAGAATGAACAAAACCATCAATCAATCACTGTATCTAGTTATGAATTTAACACCCTCCCCAAAAGCTTAGCGCATAATGCTAAACAGATTCATAACGAAGAGAGTTGTTTATATTAACTCTATTGTGTACATTTTTGTTAATTATTTATTTAATAAGCACATACTTAGAAGAAGCATTTCATTACAACAGCATTGACATATTCAATAACAATCTTCTGAGCTAAGATGCATCTTTTTCAGAAATGACTGTAAATTTTTATCTTTACACTTGAACTATTACAGTTATACAATATTGTACTCAGTATAAACCCTATAAGACATAAAGGTAAATGAGGTTTTAACCTTTAAAAAAGATCTCCATTTCATTATTAAAATACACAGTTTCATACAGAAAAATTCATTTTCAATACAACTGACATTAAGATGTTTGCACATGCATTTCTAATCTCCATATATCTGATTATTACTAGTGATACTTGGTTACTTTCTGAGCTCCTTGGCATCTGAGCATGGATATAAACTCAACAGGTAGATTTCAATGGTAATGTTTTTCACATCTACTAATTATGACTGTTTTTTATGATTTTAAGTTTTAATAAATACATGATTAGAATAAGCATTTCACTACACATTTAACATATTCAGTAACACACTCCAGAGCAAGAATACCTCTCTTTCACAAGTGGCTGCAAGTTTCCAGGTTCACAGTTGAATTAATAGTTATACAATACTGAACTCAGTATAAGCCATGTAAGACATAAAACTGAATGAGTTTTCTAACCTTTAAAAAAGATCTCCATTTCATTTTAGAATATATTGTTCCTTGCAAAGACTCAATGTTTTTACTACTAACACTGAGATGTTGGCGCATGAATCTCTAATCTGTATGCATCTGATTATTACTAGTCATAACTGGTTGCACTTGGATCCCTGGCGTCTCTGTATGTCTATGAAGTCATCGGGTACATTTCAATGGTAATGTTTATTACCTCTACTAATTAGCATGATGTAAATTTCCATGATTCATCCTCAAATATAAAACATTTTTCAAAATTTGTTTTATCTGTGTGCATATCACACAGAACATCCCAAACCATCTTATTCAACTATACACCCACTACCCAGATGGCACCCTCCCATAGCTTCCCTCTCCCCGACTGGAGCCCTTATACTCTGATGTCCCTGCAACTGTCTGCTGTGTTGTCCGCACCTCCAGCCAATCTCCACGACTTGTCCATCAGGTGAATCTAGTCAGCCTATCTAGAAGTCTTTGTTTTAGGAAGGTCAGCTGTTCTTCATTTAGCAGCAATCAGTTCTCAATATTCCTTTAGATAAGATCGGGGTCTGCTGTTCATTTTCCCACTTCTATGCTGGGTTACTATCTGGGAGTCCCTTGGGCCACCCTGGCCAACAACTCAATAGAAGGCATCTCCTATCTGGAATTGTTGCTTGTTATGTAGCCTTTAGCTATGCATATGGACTCTTAAGAAATTATATTGGCCCCTTTAATCTTTGGTTATACTTTCTTTTTGGGTGTTTAAGGCCACACAGTTGGCTGAGATAAAGCAATTTATTTTTACTTGTAAGGTGACTTGAGGATCTGTTCCTCAGGGGTCACATGGGCTTGGGAACAGCCAGTTTTGCCAATGTGAAAGGTCCTGCTTGAACATGGTTGGCTTCACTTGGAAGCAAGGAAGAAATGATTTTTCTGTGTTGACCTTCCTCTTTGTAGACTGGACACTGGTTCAAGTCCATCTGGTGGGGTCTTCTCAGCCTCTTTGATCAAAAGGACAGGTGACCCACCACAATTACAGAACATTTTGGGAGATGCTCATAGTCTCCCGGAACTAGTCGACCTAGGAGGGCAAGGAGCAAAAACTGTCCTTTATGTTCCTCTGACCAAATCAGTATAGGCCTCAAAGTATGTCTGTTAAACACCCAAGAAGGTTAGTTCCACCAGTCTGGTACCTTTAATTACTGTGTTTCATGTAGATAAATCTTGGGCAAAGACCAACTGTTCACAGATAAACCTTGCCTAACCATATATTTCTTGATCTGCTATGTATAATTTGTCAGGAGGCTGTAGGAATAATATGGTTCCCTCTGGTTTTCAAAATTAGCTAGGCATTATTTATCTCTTGCATTGTCTCACCCCTCCATCATGGTTTTCCCACTTAAGGTGCCCCAATTTCCCCCCTTTCTCCCTTAATAATACCCTTCTGCTATGGTCCAACATCTCTTGAGCTCCTTCTTTCCTTTTATCCCATAGGTTCCTTGTATACCCTTCTCTATGCCTCCCTTAAACTAATCCAATTTTTATCCATATCTACCTTATTAAGGCCTGTTTCCTATTGTTCTTCTCTTTCAGGTTCTTTCTTTTCCTTTACCTCCCTGTTTCCTTTCCATTATCTGGTTCCTGTAGTTATGTCTGGATACACACTCACTTATCAGGGTTTGGTTCTAGGATCCACATTTGAGGGAGAACATATGTCGATTTTTTTTTCTGAGTCTGTGTTACTTCACTTAGTATAACAGTTTCTAGTTCCATTCATCTATTTACCTGCAAATTTCATGATTTCATCTTTCTTTACTGCTGCGTAAAACTCCATCATAAATGAACCACATTTTCATTATCCACTCGTCATTTGAGGAACACTTAGATTGCTTTCATCTCTTAAATATTGTGAAAAGACCAGCAACAAACAGATGTAAAAGTGTCTCTGCAATAGGATGAGTACTTTGGGTATATGCCAAGGAGTGGTATAACTGGGTCAAATGGTAGTTTCATTTGTAGTTTTTTAAGAGTTCTCCACATTGCTTTCCATAGGGGTTGAACAAGTTTGCAGCCTCACCAGCAGTGGATGAGTGTCCCCTTTCCCCACATCCTCTCCAACATTTGTTCTCTTGATCTTAGCCAGTCTGACTGGGGTAAGATGAAATCTTAAAGTGGTTTATCTAATTATTAGTGATGCTGAACATCTTTTAAGATGTTTCATAACCACCTTTACTTCTTCTTTTGATAACTCTGTTCAACTCCTTAGCCCATCTTTTAATTGGCTTGCTTCTTGTCTTGATTCTCTATCTTTTGAGTTCGTTATATATTCTGTATATTAAACCTCTGTCGGATGTGTTGCTGGTAAATATTTTCTCCCATCCTGTGGGCTTTCTGATCATTTCCCTGGTTGACTACTTTGATGTACTGAAGCTTTTTAGTTTAATGAGGTCCCATTTGTTAATTCTTGCCCTTGTTTCCTGAGCAATTGATGTCCGGTTTAGAGAAATCCTTTCCTACACATATTAATTGTAGGTTTTTCCCAATGTTTTCTGCTAACAGTTTCAGAGTTTCAGGCTTTACATTGAGGTCTTTGATCCATTTGGTATTGACTTTTGTGCAGGGTGAAAGATAGGGCTTTACTTTCGTTCTTCTACAGGTGGAGATCCAGTTTTGCCAGCACGATTTGCTGAACATGCTGTCTTTCCTCCAGTGAATATTCTTGGCCCCTCTGTCAAGTATCAGGTGGCTGAAATCATATTTATTCATATTTGGGTATTCAATTTAGTTCCACTCATCTATGGGTCTATTTTTGTGCCAGTACCATGTTGTTTTTATGACTCTAGCTCTGCAATACAGCTTAAAATCTAGTATAGTAATGCCCCCAGCACTGCTCTTAGTGCTCGGGTTTGTTTTGACTATCCGAGGTCTTTTGTACTTCCATAAGAATCTTACAATGATTTATTCCAATTCTGTGAAAAATGTCATGGGGATTTCGACTGGCATTGCATTGAATCTATAAATGATTTTTGCTAGGATGGTCATTTTCACAATATTAATTCTTCCAATCCATGAGATGAGAGGTCCTTCCATCATCTGATGTCTTCCTCAATCTCTTCCTTTAAAGATTTAAAATTTTCATTGTAGAGCTCTTTAATGTCTTTGGTCAGGTTTATTCTGAGATATTTTAATTTTTTTGTAGCAATTGTGAATGGGAGCATTTCCCTGTATTCTTTCTCCAATTGCTTATTATTGATGTATAGAAAGGCTACT
>NW_008355272.1:1981267-1982057 GCF_000622305.1 Nannospalax galili
GTAACCTGCATCTTTACTGAACGTGTTAATAATTTCTAGGAGCTTTCTGGTGGAATTTTTGGCGTCTCTTAGATATAATATCACATCATCTGCAAAAAGGGATAATTTGATCTCTTCTTTTCCAATTATTACTCCTTGAATTTCCTACTCTTATTGCGCTTGCAAGAGTTTCAAGCACTATGTTAAAGAGAAGTGGAGACAGTGGACAGCCTTCTCTGGTTCCTGATTTCAATGGGAACGCTTTCCGTTTTTCTGCATTTAGAATGATGTTGGTCGTGGGTTTTATATACATTGCTTTAATTATGTTCAGGTATGTTCCCTCCAGTCCAACTCTCTCTAGGACTTTGAACATAAATGCATGTTGAATTTTGTCAAAGGCCTTCTCTGCATCTATTGAGATGACCATGAGGTTCTTGTCTTTGAGCCCATGTAAATGATTTATGACGTTTAGTGCCTTACGTATATTGAACCATCCCTGCATCTCTGGGATAAAGCCAACTTGATCATGGTGGATGATCCTTTTGATGTGTGTCTGTATGCGGTTAGCAAGTATTTTATTGAGAATATTTGCATCTATGTTCATTAAGGATATGGGTCTATAGTTTTCTTTTTTGGTTGTATCTTTAACAGGCTTTGTTATAAGAGTGATGCTGGCTTCATAGAAGGAATTTGGAAGTTTTCCCTCCATTTCTATTTTTTTGAATAAATTAAGTAGTATTGGATGCAGATCTTCTTTAAATGTCTGATAGAATTCTGCTGTAAATCCATCTAGTCCTGGGCTGGTTTAGCT
>NW_008355272.1:1982171-1984227 GCF_000622305.1 Nannospalax galili
ATTCCAAATTTAGTAGCATATAGGTTTTTAAAGTAGTCCCTTATAATGTTCTGTATCTTCCTGGTTTCTGTTCTGATGTTTCCCCTTACATCTCTGATTTTGTTGATTTCGAGGTGCTCTTTCTTTTGGTTAACAGGGCTAGTGGTCTGTCAATCTTGCTTATCTTTTCAAAGAACCAGCTCTTGGAGTTGTTGATTCTTTGTACTGTTTTCCTTTGTTTTGATTTCATTAATTTCTGCCCTGATTTTTGTTATTTCGTCTTCTCTGCTGTGTTTGGGTTTCATTTGTTGTTGCTTTTCAAGTGTATTGAGTTGCAAAGTTAAGTCATTTATGTGTTCTTTCCGATTTTTTGAAATAGGCACTTAGAGCTATAAACCTTCCTCTAAGGACAGCTTTCAGTGTGCCCCAGAGGTTTGTTGTGTTGCATTGTCCTTTTCATTTAGTTCTGGGAATACTTTTCTTTCTTTCTTAATTTCTCTTTTGGCCCATTCATCATTCAGGACCGTGTTGTCTAATCTTCATGCGTTCATGTAGTTACTAGAGTTTCTTCTGGTGTTGACTGTAAGCTTTATTGCACTGTGGTCTGATAGAATGCATGGAATTATTTCAATTTTTTGTATCTGTTGAGGATTGTTTTGTGCCCCAGTATATGGTTGATTTTGGAGAAGGTTCCATAGGGTGCTGAGTAGAAAGTATGCCCTTTGTGCTTGAGTGGAATACTCAGTAGATGTCTGTTAGGTCTATTTGATATATGGTATCATTTAATTCAGATGTCTCTCTGTTAACTTTCTGCCCTGTTGACTTACCTAATGGAGACAGTGGGGTATTTAAGTCCCCTACTATTAATGAGTTGGGATTAATCTGGGTCTCAAAGTCCTGTAGTATTGTTTTTATGAAGTTGGGCACACCAGATTTTGGTGAATATATGTTCATGATTGTAATATTTTGATTTATTGTTCCTTTGATCAGAATGAAGTGGTCCTCTTTATGTCTTCTGATTAGTTTTAAATTCTATTTTGTCAGATATTAGAATTGCTACACTTGCTTTTTTCGTAGTACCATTTGCTTGGTATATTTTTTTCTATCCTTTCACTTTAAGATAGTGTCTGTCCTTGAAAGTGAGAAGGGGTTCTTGCAGACAACAAAAAGATGGGTTTTGTTTCTTAAGCCATTCATCTAGTCTGTGTCTTTTGACTAGGGAGTTCAGTCCGCTAATATTTAAAGTTATTAATGAAAGATGGGTATTGAATCTTGTCATTTTTATATCTATTTACATTTGTGATGTAGCTGTACTTTTCCACAGTTCCAACTTTATTGAATTTTTTTCCACAACCCCTTGGGGGTAGTCATTCCTTTCTTCAGCTCTTTGTATTGCTTCCAGAACTCTCTGAAGGGCTGGTTTCATAGACATGAAATCCTTCAGCCTATTTATGTCATGGTAGATTTTTCTTTCCCCTTCAACTATAATAGACATTTTTTGCTGGGTATAGCAGTCTGGGTTGGCATCTCTGGTCATTTAAAACTGGGAATACTTTGGTCCAGGCTCTTCTGGCTTTCATAGTTTGCACTGAAAAGTCAGCTGCAATCCTAGTTGGTTTTCCTTTATATGTGAATTATTGTTTTTCTTTTGCAGCTTTCAGTATTGTCTCTTTGTTCTGTACGTTTAGTGTTTTTACTATGATGTGCTGTGGAGTTTCTTTACTGGTCCTGTCTGTTTGGTGTTCTATATGCTTCTTGTATTTGTATAGGCATGTCTTTCTTTAATTTGGGGAAATTTTCTTCTACGATTTGGATGAAGATCTGGTCCATGCTATTATCTTGGGATTCTTCTCCTTCCTGTATGCCTGTGATTCATAAGTTTGGTCTTTTTATGGTGTCACACAATTCCTGCATGTTCCATTCTTGTGATTTCTTAAATGTTTCATAATCTTTACTTGAGTGGTCTAGTTCATCCACTTTATCTTCCACTCTTGATACTCTGTTTTCCATTTCATTCATCCTATTGGTGAGCCTTTCTCTTGTCATTTCTAATTGGCTTACTGAGTGTTTCACTTCC
>NW_008355272.1:1984256-1994076 GCF_000622305.1 Nannospalax galili
TTTCTAGCTCTTTTCTGAATTCATTCAGAAGTTTATCCCTATCTTCCTTCAGCTCTATGATTACCTTGTTTGTGTGTTCTTTAAATTCAGTCAAATCTTTTATCATGTTTATAACTGTTCTTTTGAGTTCCATGTCCTCCATTATCTCTAGGGCGTTCTCATTGTACTCCTCTAGAGGTATTTGGTGGGGATATGTTATTTTGGTTTTTCATGTTATTATTCTTTCTATGTGATTTTGACATGTGAATTTCTTTTGTAGTTTCTGATTCTTGTTTGAGACTCAAGCCTTCAAGTTTAGGTCTGCTTCTTTTTTGTGAACTTTATGTGTCTTTGTGGTTTGCTTTTTGGGCACGAAAGGCTGGCTCATCTAAGCTTCCAGTTCTGTTTTGATTTTATATTGGAGTGGCCAGGTTGCTTTTGTCTTCAGGAGTTCCCACAGAGGCACAAATCAGATGAGGATCAGATGCTCTCAGTCTCCTAAGGTCTGGGTTCCTCCAGGATATATTTTGGCCTCAGGAATTTGGGGGTTGGACTGGCCTGGGAGCCAGGCCCAGGAAAGATGCTGGTTTAGGGCAGCTGTTGGCCCTGCCACCCAGAGATGCAAAGGAAGCTGGGGGTGAGAGGTAGCCCTAAGGGCCCCTGGGGACTGCACTAAGGAGCTGTGTTGGTCTGGATGCAAAGGACCAGGAAGAGGAAAGGTCAGCCCCTGTATCCAGGAAAGAGGCTGGTGGGTTGTGCAGATGCAGGGAGGCAGAGGGAGGTGAGGGCGGTGCCAAGCACAGAAGCAGTGCTCCTGGGGACCTGAGAAGGCCATGAGTTGGTCTGGATGCACAGGATCAGGAAGAAGCAGTGGTGGTTTCCCCAGGTGTCTAGGGCGCCAAGACAAGGAATGGGACAGGACCCAGGCTAGGAGGAGAGGCCAGTGGGGGAGATGGGAGGGTGAGTGAGGCTGGGGAGTCAAGGCGCTTGAGGGCCCAATGGACTTACCTGGGGGAGAGAGGCCTGCAGGTCTTGCAGGCCCAGGGAAGAAGAGGGAGGTGAGGGTGGGGCCAGGCCCAGAAGCAGTGCTCCTGGAGACCTGCAAAGGAACTGAGTTGCTCTGGATGCACAGGATCAGGAAGCCTGTATACATTTTTTAAAAGATTCTTTTATTATTTTATGTGCATGAGCATTTGCTCATGTATATATAGTATACACACACACACACACACACACATATACACACACTATATGTATGTATGTGCACTACATGTGTCCCTGGTGCCCTCAGACACCAGAAGAGGGTGTCAGGTCCTCTGGAACTTTAATTATAGATAATTGTGAGTCACCATGGCGGTACATAGAACACTTATGTAAATACATAGTCCAATGAGATCTGGATTTATAAGACAATCCACACCATTCTTCTTTAATGTTCTCAAGGTTTTAGAATGGACCTTCTCTTTTCCTTCCATCCCCAACTTCTCAGACACAGCTGCTCAGTTCTGCACCCACATGTGTCCTATTCAAATCTTTCCAATGACAGTTCCCACATGGGCTCATTTTGTTCCTAAATCTGCTTGATCAATGAAATTTAGGGAAAAGAAAATTCATGCTTAAGTACATGTCTGTGAGCTCCTCTGCTCCCTCTGAAGCCTTCTAATCCAAAGCTCACTATCTTCTCATGGAAGAAAAGAATCATTTCTCTCCAAATTCTTCAGGCCAAAGGAAAAACAAAAAGTGTATTTCTTTTTTTTAATATTTTATTTATTACTTTTATTTTATGTGTATGAATGTATTGTCTGCGTGTATGTGAGTGCATCCATGTCATGCAATGCTGTGGAGGTCAGAACAGGGCTTCGGATTCCCCTGGAACTGGAGTTAAGGATGGTTCGTAGCTGCCATGTGGGTGCTGGGAATCGAACCCAGGTCCGCTGCAAGAGCAGTCAGTGCTCTTAACCGCTGAGCCATCTCTCCAGCCCCTCCCCCAAAAAACTGTATTTCTAAAGTATCTAGTCTAACCACTCCAAATCTGAGAGCAAAACTTAAGAAATAACCAATCCAACTCCAAAGAACCCAACCAAAATGGCTCATAAAATAGTTAAATCTCAAGTACACTGAATTATTTCTTCCCCATCATAAATCAGAAAATACAGATAAACAGCCCAGAGCAGGGATAGATGAAAGGTTAATGATAGAGTTCTTGCCTAGCATGCACAAAGAAAGCACTGGGTTTCAATTTCTGATCCCCAGCACCACATAAACCAGGTATGGGAGCATGCCTATAATGCCAGCACTCAGGAGGTAGCGACAGTAGGATCAGAAGGCCAAGGGTCATCCTCTGCTACACAGTGAGTTTGAGGCCAGTCTTTGATAAATAAAATCCTGTTTTTTAAAAAAAAATATATGGGGGTTCGGGGCTGGAGAGATGGCTCAGCGGTTAAGAACACTGTTTTTTCTTGCGGAGGACCCAGGTTTGATTCCCAGAACCCACATGGCGGCTACAAACTGTCTTCAGCTCCAGTTCCAGGGGAATCTGAAGCCCTCTTCTAATCTCCGCAGCATTGCACAACACAGGTGCACTCACACACACGCAGGCAATACACTAGTACACATAAAATGAAAATAATAAATAAAATATAATAAAAAATAAATAAATAAATAAATAAACAATTTTGAGAAAGGAGGGGTGTGGGCTAGGGGGTTCAGTGGAAGATGTGCTGCCAAGCAAACCTAAGGCCCTGGGGTTTGATCTCTAGCGCGTGCGTGCACGCACACGCGCACACACACACACACACACACACACACACACACAAAGGCCCAAAATCAACTTTAAAAAACAGAATACTAATTCGCCTCCTAGTCCATTTTAACAACATACAATGAGAAGGCTGAGGGAGCAAGATGCCTTGGGCAGATGCCAAGGATCTTTTCTTCAAAGTTAGGACATCATCTTAATTTGTCATTTACTCAAAGGAACATTGTAAAAGCAACAAGAACAGATTAATCTTTCATCTTAGAAATGCAACCACATCAAGACAATTCTGACATTAACAGTAAATAAAATATGTAGTCTATCAACTCCCTAACACTTTTCAAATTACACAAATAAAGGGACACGGTACCATCCATCTGCACTAGTAGGATTGTCCCTCCTCTTCATTCAATACATCATCATCTACACCTTACTAAATTCATTTCTGTATATGTACAGAAAAGTTTAGGGGTATCACTGAAATAAAGAGCTACTGACTACATCAGATAGGAAAAAAGAAAGCACAGTGACCGTATTCCCTTTCAATTTTTTTACTGTGCAACTACTCCTAAGGTCTCCTTTTGCCTGTCCCTTATTTTAAAAACTCCACACAATCAGCAATTCAATTCTACCACAAAATACAGTTTTAGGAATGAATAGACAATCTTCACAACAGCTTAAATGTGCCCCTAGTCAAAGTCTACTTACATAATACAAATCTGACAGATACGTACCAATTATGCAATGGCTACTGCAATACAGACTCTGGTCTCGGCACAATATGAACGTTAGAAAGAAATCTAGGAACAAAGGTTGAATTAAGCAAGACTTTAAAAAAGAAAATTTTAAAAAGTAATTACACCTCTTTTCTCTGCTTTCTGGGGCTAAGATAATTATACTTACTTCCATTCCCACAGAAGGAGTAAAGAAATTTACAGTGCACAATGAGAATGTAACAGTATAACAAACACAGCAAAAGAAATCTGTGTGTTCCTTAATATATTTTGTCTGAGTAGAAAGTTGTGTTGCTCAGCTATGCAATGTTTGTGAGGCTCTCCCAGTCAGCAAACCCAGGAAGCAGAAACAAGTGTTCTACGAATTATCCCAAAGGAGAAGGTCTGAAAACACACATGGCTCTGCTTGGCCCTGGCTGAAACCATGGCAGCATGAAGCACACATTCCAGTGCAGGGTGCTGGCTAGAGCAGCTTTCCCTGAGTGTCACACTTTATGCTGGCTTTCTTTTCAGTCACCTGATGCTCTCAGCACAAGCCAAGTGCCTAGATTCAGGGAAACAGTTGTATTTTGTTCACTTTCAACTGACTGATTTATTCCCATTTCCTTCTCTCAGAAACAGGAGTGTAACTTCTTTGATTCAAAAATAACACTTTCAAACAACCTAAGATTTCTATACTCCCTAACGGAATGAAAGAAGGGCAACTACTGCAGGCAGGCCACTGAACTAAGCTCTCCTGTACATCTCCTAGAACCTCGAGCTAGAGATTCACAGACGAGTTCCGGGTAATCTAAGAAATTAAGCCTGGAGGGCCCCATCCAGCAGCACATACACTAAAAGTGGGACAATATGGAGAAGAAATTACGCCTGTAGACTTCCAGTCAGTCTGTCCTAAAGTTATGAAAAAAAACATTGTCTTTCTTTGTTTTCTTTTGCTGTGATAAAATAGGCTGAGAAAGCAAGCTAAGGGAGAACAAGTTCATTCTGGCTCCCAGTTCAAGGTACAGCCTATCATGGCAGGGAAGTCAGGGCAGCAGGAACCTGAAGAGGTGGTCACATTGCACCTACACTCAGGGAGCAGAGAGCAATGAATGCATGCTGCCCAGCGCCCTTGCTTTTCTTACAGCGGGTGGATCTAAGATACAATCTTACAGGCATGCCAGGGAGGCCCACCTCCTAGGTGCTTCTAAATTCTCTCAATACTACTAACCATCCACCTTTAAAGATTTGGTTCCACAAGCTTAGAAAACAATGACTTGGGTCAAAAAGAAAGCACAGGAGAAGCAGTAGAGATGGTTCAGTCAGTAAAGAGCTTACCATACAAGCATGAGAACTTAGTTCAGATCTCCAACAGCAACAGAAACGCTGAGCATGCTGTAATTCTGGCACTGGAGAGATAGCAACACAAATCCTTGGGGTTTGCTGGCCAACCAGTCTAGCCAAACCAGTGAGCTGCAAATGCAGTGAGACCCTGTGACTGAGAAGATACCAAACACCAACCTCCAGCCTCCATGTGCACTCCTACATACAAGCACATACCCACACACATAAACACAAACATGTACACACAAAAAATAGCGACTTTAGGGGGCTGGAGAGATGGCTCAGCGGTTAACACTGGTTGTTCTTGCAGAAGACCCGGGTTCGAATCCCAACACCCACATGGCAGCTAACAACTGTCCATAACTCCAGTCCCAGGGGATCCGACAGCCTCTTCTGACCTCCGCGGGCATTGCACGATACGGGTGCACTTACTTACATTCAGGCAACACATGTATACACATAAAAATAAATAAAAAATTATTTTAAAAAATAGCGACTTTAAAAATAACAAAGGGGCTGAAGAGATAGCTCAGCAGTTAAGAACTCTTACTACTCTTGTAGAATATCCAGGTTCGGTTCACAGCACCCATGTCAGGCAGCTTACAACCATCTGTAACTCCAGCTGCAGGGAAATCTTCTGGCCTCTGTGGGCACCTGAACACATGTAGTACACATATATATACTCAAACACACACACACACACACACACACACACACAAATCTTTTTTAAAATAAGAATTTTAAAGCAAGTATGGAAAGGTGGGGGGCACAATTCAGTGTAGAATGAAACATTATTCTGCCTTATAGAGGAAGGAAATTCTAGCACATACAACATAGATGAACTTTAAAGGCATTACACAAAGTAAAGTAAGCCGGTCACAAGAAGGCAAATTTTGTATGATACTATGGATACAGAGTATCCAGAATAGCAAAATTCAGAGACAGGATGAAGAATGCTATTTCCGGGGGTTGGGAGAGAAGAATAGGCAGTTACTATTTAATGGGTAGTTTAGTCCTACAATACAGAACATAAAAAATGGACAGAGGTGATGGTTATACAGCAATATAAATATATCTAATGCTACTGAAGACCACATTTAAAAATGGTTAAAATGGTTGATTTTATGCTCTATGTATTTTAAATACTAACTACTAGCATACTAAACAGGAGGTGTTTTGTAAAACAGAATGTAGACAAGAACTAGAACCACTTAGAAGCCACTTAGAAAGAGATTTCACTCTTTCAGGAAGGGTAGCCAAACCTGTGCCAGAATGAATCATGCCCTCAGTATGCTACCATTCACCAGAAACTGATCTTAGAAGCTTCCAACTGTTCTGGACAACTTCCCTATCTTACTTCCCACTACTCTCCAAGTTTCATCCATTTGACCCTCTAAACACTGTGTATATCTGATTCTTTCACCTCCCTGCTTTCAGGCTCTCTTAATCCCTGTCCTAAACTAGTACAATGAAATTGTCTCTCAGGGCTTCATTTTCCCCAGCTGTCACTGCCCACACTCCTCCCAAATTGCTTCCAGAAGGACAAGCTAAATTCTCTAGCACAACATGTAAGACATTTAACCCACCCCAACTTGACTTGTTAACCTTATTCTGTGACTACACCCTAACCAAACTAAATAACTCAAGTACACTTTACTGCCACTTAGAATACACCAAAGATTTTTTGTTGTTGTTATTTGTTTGAACCAGGGTCTCCCCATGGCCTCAGCTGACCTGGAACTCACTATGTAGACCAGGCTGGCCTTGAACTCACAGAGATCTGCCTGTCTCTGCCTCAGAGAGTTGGGATTAAAGGTGTGGTCACCACACCTGGCTTTGTTTTGTTTTTAAGACAGTCTCACTGTGTAGTCCTGGCTGACCTGGAACTCACAGAAATCTACTTGCCTCTGCCTTCCTACACACTTGCTTTGTTCATACCACATAATTTCAGGACCATCATTTCATTTCTTCTCTTCTCAATGCAATGCCCTGGCAAAGCCCTAATCATGCTGTAGGAACCAGTGTTATCACTTGCCCTTCACAGCCTCAGTACTCAATACACCACAAAGTGGAACTGATCACCATTATACCATTAACTTTCCATCTCTCTTACTATATCCAAAAAACTTATCGTTTCATTTCTAGTGGCCTGTTATATTCATTCTATTCAAACTTTTTCTTCAATAAAGCTTATAGTACTTATAACTTACATGAAATTTACTTTTGGTTTTATGGATAAGACCAAAAAAAGAAGAAAATTATTCTCCCAAAATATGTTCTCTGTCATCTAGGACTGGGTATTAGTCTCCCTTTGTTCTTTCACAGCACTGACTTAATCCCACAATTATAAAAATATACAATACCATGGTAATTTCAGTCATGATCCCTTCACTAAGGATATGAAGGGTACTTTCAAAAGCAAAGGGAGGCAGATGTAGTGGCCCATACCTTTTATCTGAACATTCCTTCAGGATACAGATGCAGGTGGAGCTCTATGAGTTCAAGGACAGCCAGGGCTACATAAAGAGACCTTGTCTTCTGGGGGGCAAAAAAAAAAGGGAGAGCCTGCAAAATGATTCAGCAGGTAAAGGTGCTTGCCACCAAACCTGACAACCTGAGTTTGATCCCTAGAACTCACATGGTGGAAGGAAAGAACTGACTTTTGAAAGTTGTCTTCTAACCTCCACAGATTTGCCTTGGCACATGCATCCACACACATATACATATATACACACATACAAACAAAATGAGTAAGTAAAAGTGTAATTTAAAAAAAAATTTTAGGGGCTAGAGAGATGGCTCAATGGTTAAGAGTACCTGCTGTTCTTCCAAAGGATTTGAGTTCAGTTCCTAACTCCTATCTTAGCTCGTAACTGCCTGTAACTCTAGTTCCAAAAGATCTGATACTTCCTTCTGGCCTCCACAGGCACATTCATTCCCTCATATTCTCTCTCTCTCTCTCTCTCTCTCTCTCTCTCTCTCTCTCTCTTCTCTCTCTCTCTCTCACTCAAAATCAAAATAATTTAAAGCAAAGGGAATTACTGCACATATAATCTTAATAGAAGCTTCAGATATGTCAAGATTATTCGACCAACAGTATCATCTCTAACAGTCTTTCTGAGACATGCACCATACAAGAGACATACCACCTTTCTTTATTACCTAAAAGCTACTCGATTAGCAAAATCTGGAACTGCTAGTAACTTCCAACAAAAACAATCTTAGCTTTGGAGTAAGACTGACTTTGGTCAAAGTTCTGCATGCTGTCCTTACGAGCTATGCCAAGAACCCCAGTTTTTCTGTACTTCTGAGTTCCTTAAATAAAACAGAGCTTTATAAAAACTGTCTATTCAGGGGGTTAAGAGATGGCTCAGTGGTTAAGAGCACTTGCTACTCTCAAAGAGGACCTGGGTACGCAGTTCCAGCACCCATATGGTGGCTAACAATCATCTGTAACTCCAGTTCTGGAGGACCTGATGCCCCCTTCTGGCCTCTGCAGTCACTGCATGTATGCTATGCACTTACATGCAGGGAAAAACTCATACCCATAACAAAAATAAGTCAAAAAAAAAAATCTCTATTCAGCCACACATGGTGGCAAACATGGATAATCCCAGTACTTGGGAAGCTGAGGCAGAAGGATTGATGAGAGCTCAAAAACATCCTGGAACATGATTTCAATACCCTGTCTCAAAAAAGAAAAAGAAAAAAGACCCCCATTCAATAAATAAATAAAGCAAATAAGAAAAAAGACCCCTATTCAATAAATAAATAAAGCAAATAAACAGCACCTAGCACCTACTAAGCACTAGGGGAAAGAAACACTGAGAAAGCACCCTTCTGAGATTAAAATCCAAATAAAGCAGTTGGAGCAGAAAAATTATAGATGGCCTGACCCCAAAAGACTTCCAAAACAGAGGCTTTTAGGGACATCTACAAAATTCTCATCAATTAATGTTGGGAAATTATTTTCAGATCTCCATAATAAGGAGCTCCTACCAAATCAAAACAGTATCTAGACCCATTGATGAAACAATTTGAGGAGGCAAGGAGGCATGCTATATAAAAATGTGGGCAATTCCTAGACTACAGAAATTCTCTCACAATTGAAGAACCACATACATACATATTCCAGGACGTTATTTTGGAACCATGATAAATCAATGCATCTACTTTTAATGATGTTATTTGCCTACTATAACTAACCAGCTTTTTTCTCTATGGTAATCACTTTTCACCACTGTGACAAAATAGCTGAGAAAACCATTTAAAAGGAGGAAAGGTTTACTCTGGTGCATGATTTCAGGTCATGAGACAGGTATAGTTGGTACACATCTTTAGTCCCAGCACTTGGGAAGCAGAGGCAGGCAGATCTTTGTGATATAGAGGCCAGACTGATCTACATAGTTCCAAGCCAGCTAGGGTTACAGGGAGATCCTGTCTCAAAAAAATAAAAATAATGTTAAGCCATGAGTGGCTGGGTTCATTGCTTTCAAGCCTGTGGAGAGACAACATCATGGCTGGAAGGGCATGGCAGAGGAAAGCTACTCCCTCATGGCAGTCAGGAGATACACCCCAGTGACCTATTCCTCCGGTCAGGCCCCACCTCTTAAAAGTCCATTCAGTGTGAAATCAACAATGGATTAACCCACTGATGAAGTAAGTGGCCTCATGATCAAATCCCCTCTCAATAACACCACCAATCAGGGACCATAAAGTCTTTTTGGAGACACTTTATATTCAAACCACAATGCTCAGTAACCAATACTCTAGTGAGGTATACTACTAAGAATATCCAACAGAAAAGACCCTTTTGTATCAGTGGTGCCTTATGCCCCTTACGGCACAACTTCCTGTGTAACAGGCTCTTTCCACTTGTAGCATGTGCTATCTTGATAAATGTTATCCAACTGAAAATCAATGCTATTACAGTTGAGACAATTAACTCACAGGAAAAAAAAAAAATGTTTGACTATATTACCTTCAAAAGTACAATTCCAGTGTTTAATTTAATTTCTTGATTATTGAA
>NW_008355272.1:1994088-1995704 GCF_000622305.1 Nannospalax galili
AAAAATTAATTCTACTATTTAAATATTTTTTTATTATTTTTATTTTAAGTATATGAGTATACTGCCCGCATATATGTAAGTGCATCCATGCTGTGTAATGCTCAAGGTCAGAAGAGGGCACTGGATCCCCTGGAACTGGAGTTATGGACAGTTGTTAGCCACCGTGTGACTGCTGGGAACTGAACCCGGGTCTTCTGCAAGAGCAGCCAGTGCTCTTAACTGTTGAACCATCTCTCTATCCCCATAATTCTATTATGCATTTAGATCTGCAACTGAAGACCACAGATCATATCTCACAGAGTTTTCTGTAAAGAGGAACCTTACTTCATATCCTCTCTACAAATCTTATTGCAAATACTTCCCTGCCTTTCTCTGGAGTTAATCTAAACTAACAACTAATAAGCATCCAAAAGAACATGTTATCAGTGACTCCTTTTAAAGTTTACCTTCACGTGCCTTTTAATATTTCAGAGTTTAAAAGAATAATGACTATGCCTCCCAAGTTTCTCCAGTCTCTTAGAAATATAGCACTATGGAAAAGCAGCTGAGGAGGCTATAGATATTTTACATGTTTTGTTTTTCAATTTAAAAAATCCACTTAAAGAGTTTTAGGGATTAAACCTAAAAATCAATTTATTTTAAAAGAACTAAAAAGAATATTAATTTTTAAAAAAAGAAAACAAACAAAAAATACAGGATTCTTTTATGACCCCTGTAATTCTATGACATTCAAAACTTTAAGTTTTTCTAATTACAGATGGGCATAGTAGAACGTACCTATAGACCCAGCACCAGGGAGGATAAGGCAGGAGGGTCATTGAGTTCAAGGTCAGCTTGGGCTAAATAGGAAGACCTTGTCTCAAAAGAAAAATGCAAACTTGCTTTCTAAGAGTTATGAAAAATGGGAAATAGGTACTCAAACTACCAGTGAGAATGTGAGAATGCTGTCTATAGACAACTTGGAACTATCTATGGACAGCTACTGAAATGTGCACCCTTTGTCCCAGTAATTTTGTTTCTGTGAGAAAGAGGGAAAAAAGGATACAAAATACGTATATCACCACAGCAGAGTCTGTAGTAACAGAAAGGAAAGAAGGAGCCACAGAGAGCAGGGAGGAAAAAAAGAAAATACAACCTAAATATTCAAATAAGAGTATGACCTAAGGATAAACCTAAGTCATGAAATGAAATACTGTACAGCCATTAAATTATGTCATTTAGTTTATGCAAACCCATGTTCGTGAAATGTTTAATAATTTTCTGATATCCAAGTATATATGTCACATATAGTTTATATACAGGTACACAGGTACATATATACATATAAACATCCTCTAAAATTTTTCAAGTGTGGAAAACCAAACACCAAATAATATTCAAAAAAGTTTCCCTAGGAAATAACATTTATTCATGTGTTATTTGTGTTATAATTCCTGAGTTTCAGGAGGACTACATATTACTGTTGTAATGAAAATCCAACATATTAACAGCTTTCATAAAGCATACACCTTTAATCCCAGCACTCAAAAGACAGAAGCAGGTAGAGCTCTTTGAGATCAAGGCCAGCCAGATCTATACAGTGAGTTCCAGGCCATCTCGGGGAGACCCTGCCTTCA
>NW_008355272.1:1995755-2005755 GCF_000622305.1 Nannospalax galili
AAGCTTAAGAATGATTGAAAATTAAGTAGAAAGTGAGCCATTCAAATAAATCTACTAGCAAAATTAAAATTACATAAAACTCTGCCAAAATCATAGCCCAGTGGATATCCTTTTGATTTTCAACTCATCTTAGAATATATAGAAAATAATTTGGGTTCTAGAGTCATAGACCCATGTTTAAGTCCCAATTCTGCCATCTATGTGACCCTGAGCAAGTTATCTAGCCTCTCTGGGCCCCAGACTCCTCATCCATAAAATGCAGTAATAAAAGACCCTACCTCTTATGGTTGTGAGAAATAAAATACATCTTGCAGAATAGTTGGTACTAAGTTTAGCACTTCAGGAGTTACAAATGACAGTACTTATCACCGTTAATTGTTATCATATAGTAATGAAGAATCAAAATCATGAGCACTCCAAAGGTACTGGCCCCATATTTTCATTTATCACTTATCTACGGTACCTAACATTCAAGAGTCCTTTAACAAAATGCTGAATAAAATATATCCAAAATCAGTGAATTACCCTCCCTGGGCTTCAGTTTCCTATTCTGGCAAAATCAAAAATGTCCTGCATGTAGAAATAAATGACATGCATAGGACACCAGGGCCATGTGGTTCTTTATGAATGACAACTCTATTTTAGTGACCTTGTCCCTGGACATTTCAACAGATATCAAGGCTAAGAAGAAAGAATGCATCATTTTTCTTCTGAATTCCTATTTGGATCCTGAGGTATCTCACAAAAAAAACTTTTATTTGGATTCAGGAAAGAAAATGTCACCATTTAGGGGGCACATCCTAGGGAGAACTACAAAAGCGGTAATCTTTGCACTGCCACAGCACTTTGGACAAAGCTGCCAATAATTAATGACAGTAGATGCGAGGAACAGTAATGCTTCAGAGAATTCAGGTGCAGTGAGTACCACAAGGTCATGAAAAACCACCTATCTACTGTTCAAAGATGAAACCTTTTAAGAGGATGATCTAAAATTTAAAAGCACAAAAAGTCAACATTTTTATATACACTACCAAATGAATTATCAAGCAGAAAATGTATTAAGTTAAAAAAGTATTTTCTTGGCTGGGAGTGGTAGTGACACACTTTTAATCCCCGAACTCTGGAAATGGAGACAAAAGCAAATGGATCTCTGTGAGTCTGAGGCCAGTCTGGCCTACATAGCAAGTTCCAAGCCAGCTGGGTTTTCCAGAGAGATCCAGTCTCAAAAAGACCAAAAATAAATAAATAAATATAAAAAAGGTATTTTCTTTACAAAAATCAAAACAGAAATGAATTATGAGAAGAAAAAAAATAAACCTCAAGGGGAGAAAGACCACTAAATCCTAGGTGGAAAGGTGAAAAAAAAGCAACATAAAAATAATTTTACATAAACCCTAACGTTCTTGTGCTGGTACTTAAGAGAAATGGCCAACTGAAAGGGATAGAAGGAGTCTAACATAAGGGGGAACTCAAAAACTGAGCAGATCAGTAATATGTGCAGCTTTGTTTAATTTTCCATGTCTAATTGGAGAGAAATCTCAGATTTCATGCCAGAGTGCTTAATAGAAGGTTTATCATCTTATTTCTGTAATTAGTCTATTCAAAGGAAAACAGGCTACTCAGCATTCATTTGAGTTAAAGCTGTCTTGACTGGTACCCTGGAAACAGATTATGCCATGTTTTAAAAAGACATTTCAGGGCTGTAGAGGTGGCTCAGAGGTTAAGAGCACTGACTGCTCTTGCAGAGGACCCAGGTTAGATTCCCAACACCCACATGGCAGCTAACAATCATCAGTAACTCCAGTTCCAGGGAATCTGATGCCCTTTCCTGACCTCCTCAGGCACTGCATAACAAGGTGCACTTACACACATGCAAGCAATACACGCATACATATAATATAAAAATAATAAAAATATTGTTTTTAAAAAAGACATTTCAAACCAAGTGTAGTGGTGTACACCTTTAGTCCCAGCACTTGAAAGGCAGAGAGGCAGGCGGATCTCTGTGAATTCAAGGCCAGTCTGATCTACAAAGTGAGTTTCAGGTCAGCTGGGCCTACACCTGTCTCAAAATAATCAAAAAAAAAAAAAAGAAAAAATATTTCAAGGTTTATAGTATTATGCATTAGTGTAAAAATAATAAAATCTTGAGCTGGCAAGATAGGTCAGCATGTAAAGGTGCTTTGTCCACAAGCCTGATGAATTGAGTTCAATACTCGGTACCTACATGAAGGAAGAAAACTGACTCCCTCTAATTGTCCTCTGACCTCCATACATGCACGATGGCAAGCATGCACTGAGACACAAACACACACAAAAGAAATAAAATAAAATTATTAAGAAAATAATAGAAGCTGGGCATGGTAGCGAACGCCTTTAGTCCCAGCATTCTGGAGACAGAGGCAGGCAGATCTCTGTGAGACTGAGGCCAGCCTGGTCTACATATCAAGTTCTAGCAGCTGGGGCTACAGGGAGACCATCTCAAAAAAAAGAAAGAAAAAGAAAAGAAAACTAAAGGACCAGGGGAGAGATGGCTCAGCAGTTAAAACCATGGCTGCACTTGCAGAGGACCCAGGTTCAGTTCCCAGCACCCACATGGTGGCTCACAACCATCCATAACTTCAGTTTCAGGGGATCTGACGCCTTCTTCTGACCTCCAAGGGCACTGCATGACACGGATAAACTTACATACATGTAGGTATCACATTCACACTCATAAAAAATAGAAAAATAGTTTTTTTTAATTAAAAAGAAAAGAAATAATAAGAGACCAGGCATGGTGGCACACACCTTTAATCCCAGCACTTGGAAGGCAGGGGCAGGTGGATCTGTGAGTTGAAGGCCAGTCTGGTCTACAGGGCAAGTTCTACTCCAAGAGGGCTACATAGTAAAACCCTGACTCAGAAAGAAGAAAAGGGAGGGGAGGGGAGGGGAGGGGGATGCAGGTATCAGATTAAGGCACTTGATGCCAAGCCTGAATCCCCAGTTCCCACATGGTAAAGAGAAATGACTCCCACAAATTATCCTCTGACCTTTCCAAGTGCACCATGGCACACACATACCCACATATATACATACAAAATAAAATGAAAATGTAATAAAAAATAAAAGACAACTTGAATCAACATACTGAAGTGAAACAGAGGCAAATTTCACAGTATATGGATTTCATTACAAAACTGATTTTTAAATGATATATTCAGAGAACAGCAAAGCTTTATTAGTTGTCCAAAATATGGATGATGGGTATAAGAATCAATTCTACTGTTCTGTTTTTAATGTTTTTTGTTTGGTTGGTTTGGTGTTTGGTGTTTTGTTTGTTTTTTGTTTTTTTGAGACAGGGTCTCTCTAGCCCTAGCTGTCCTGGAACTCACTATGTAGACCAGGCTGGTCTTGAACTCACAGAGATCTGCTTGCTTCTGCCTCCTGAGTGCTGGGATTAAAGGCGTGCACCACCACGCCCAGCTGTTTTTAATGTTTTAACATTATTAAAACAATTTTAGATCTGGGGAGATGACTCAGTCAGTAAGGTGCCTGCCATGCACATAAGGACCTGTGTTGGGAATCCCTAGACTCATGTACAAAGCTGGGCATGATGGTGTATGCCTATCACCCTAGAACTTGGGGGTGGTAAAATGAGAAGGCATGGAGATAGGCAGATCCCTGAAGCTCTGAAGCTCACTGGCCAGGAAGCCTATCCCAATTAATGAATTCAATGAGATACCCTGTCAGAGATACCCTGACACAAAAAATAAAATTGGAATAACCAAACACTTTCTCACTGGACTTAAGGCCCTATCCAGAGGAGGAAATGCATGCCTAGTACTGTAACTCTGAATAAGAATCCATGATTGGGAAGCTCATTAGGCCCCAGGGATGAACCTATCATCATTATTTTACTAAATGGGTATTGTATTAAACTGCCCTCTAAATGCATATTTTTATACCCACAGATTAGTGCAGCTCTCAGATCTCAGGGAAGTTCCTCTGCACAGTGGACAATGGTTAAGGAAGAAACTCACAAATGATTAAAATGCAGATAGTGTCTGTGGAGTACTCAGCCACAAATGAGACATCTCTATTACACACACACACACACACACACACACACACACACACACATATATATATATATATACATATATATATATATACATATATATATGCTGTTGATCTTATATATATACACATATATATATACATATATATATATGTGTATATATATATATATATACCCAAGGCTCAGGGACCACCATAAAAGAGAAAGATTGAAAGAGCCAGAGGTTGGGGCAACTGAAGCAAAACTCTTCTAGACCACTGCCACTATGAGCTCACAGTAGTTGTGGCTGCCTGTAAAAAATCAAATCAGTCAACATTCCAACATGGAGAAGGAGGGGCTCATGAGCCCCTATCCCTTGGCTGAAAAGCTACTGATAGTTAACATCGTCTGGGAGACAGAGTCAATTTTCTTTGAGGTTGTGGCCCCTGGTAGGTCAACTATGCTCCACTGGATGGGACTACTCCCATGATGCAGTAGGTTATTTAAAAAAAAAAAAAGCGGGTGTGGTATATGCCTTTAGTCCCAACAAAAGAAGGCAGAGACAGTGGATCTTGGTGAGTTGAAGGCCAATCTGTTTTACATGGCATGTCCTAGACTAGCTAGGGCTACATAGTAAGACCGTCTCACAAACAGGAAAAAAACACCACCCAAATCCATAACTAATATAAATAGGAAAAACAAGCATATCCTAACAAAGCATCTTAGGAAATTTAGTTTATTTCCATTTCAAAATACTATTATAACATTATAACCAAAGAGTTTTCCAAAAGAAAAAAAAAATTTTTTTTTTCTTGAGAGAGGGTCTCCTTATAGTCCCATAGTGGCCTGGAACTCACTATGTAGACCAGGTTGGCCTCAATCTCACAGAGATCTGCCTGCCTCTGCCTCCCAAGTGCTGGGACTAAAGGCATGCACCATGCCTGGTTTTTGTCATATATATATATATAAAAAATTTATCCTAGCAAAAAAAAAAAATTCCAAAAAAAGTTGGCTTTTCAAAAAGTAAACATTCCTTCAGATATCCTTACAAATAAAATGGTAGCACTGAGTTCCAGGCCAACCAAGGTTGCACAGTGAGACCCTATCTCAAGAAAACCAGCCAACAAACATGATAGCTTTGAACATTTGCCTAAGTTGATCGCAATTATTCATAGTTCACACACAGTAATATTCAAGGTCCAGCTGTACAACATTACTTCCAAGTTACAATAAATAATCTTGGAGAAAGAACAAAAGCTTAAACCTGGGTGTAAATGCTGCACAGAGATTCACCAGTTACAAGCAATTCATCTCACTTTTTAATTTACAGGCTTTTAAGAAGAGAAGACAAAGGAAATGGGAAGAGAAAGAACTGGACGGGGAGAGCTCATTAGCTCATGGAGGGAAAAGTTCAGGGCCATTCTGTGTGTGTCTATGTGTTTATGCGTGAAGGGGAGCATGTGCCACACCACGTGTGGAGGTAAGGGGACAATTCTGGGTGTCATCCTTGTTTTGCACCTTCCTCAAACTGTACTGCCTATTCCAAATCAACTGGCTGGCCTGGGAGCTGGGGAGGTGGGGTTACTTTCCTGTCTCCACCTCCTATCTCACTGTAGGAGTGCTGTAATTACAGACACCTGCTATTACATCAGTTTTTGCATTGGTTTTGGGGATCCAAACTCAGGTGTTTTGGGGAAACATGCACTCTTACCAGCCCCAGGGACATGCTTATCTAGCACACTAAACAACAGATCCACGTTCACGATAAAAACAAAAAAAAATTTTTTAATTAAATAAAATATGTACACCAAGCTCTCAGAATTTCTCTCCTTTCTTCCATCAAATACTACGGTTTCCCCAACAAAGTTATCTAGACAAAGATTCAAGTTCCTCTGAATTCTGGGGCAGCAAGCAACTGCCTTAGAAAACCACCCAGGCACAACATTCATCAAATGATTCTATTATAACTGCACTGTATGAGAAAGAGAAAATATGTTTAAAGTGTAGTATTCGCTTTTGGCAACAGTAAAAGCAGTTATTTATGAGGCTGGCAAGATGACTCAGTGGTTAAGAGCACCGCTGCTCTTGCCGAAGACCCAGGTTAGATTCCCAGCACCCACACAGTAGCTAACAACTGTCCATAACTCCAAGTCCAGGAGAATCCAACGCCCTCTTCTGACCTCCACAGGCACTGCATGACACAGGTGCACTTAAACACATGCAGACAATACATTCATACACATAAAATAAAAATAAGATTTTTTTTTAAGTTACGAAGTTAAAGTTAAGTTTAAATTAAGTTTAAGTTAGGAAGTTAGTTTAAGAAGGAAGTCACTAAAACTGAAAAGACTCTTCAATGATATGAAACATTCTCTATTCCATTTCTTGTCCAAAAGCTTAAGTTTTATATCCTTTTCTGGTCACATCTCTAAGACTAAGCAAAAGGTGAGTCATGAAAGGAAGGCTCACAGACTGAACATCAGTGCACCTAGAAACACCTTTTTTCCTGTCACCTGATAAGGATCTTGATACATCACGGTGGTGGCAGTAAAATGAGTGATGTCAAACAGAACTATCTGGAAGTATTTATTTTCAATCCAAAATATAGCTTTGTTTTGGGTTTGTTATAAAGCTACCATATTCTTCTGTTCTAGAAGATAGTAACTGTAAAGCAGAACTCATTTCAATATCCGCCAGCAGGATGATCATATGCTCCACCCTTCTGTAGACAGTCCATATTAACACATAAAACCTATCCCTAGACCAGAACCTCTGGATGATAATGAAGAAACATATAATCAAATGCTAAAATCCAAATTAGAAGAAAAAAGTGAACACCTTGAGCAAGGACCCATGTTAAAACTTAGCAAAATGTTCTTTACTAGTAAGCATCACTGGAAACCCCAGGTTCAGTATCACAAACCAGGAAGAAACTGAATCCTAAAAAAAAAAAACAGATGACTGACACAGAGATTCTCCAGAGAATCAAAGGGAAAGGCTATTCTGTGTCTTACTTGCCAACTGTCCTAGCTATTTCCTATTGCTGTGATAAAACACTGACCAAAACCAACTTGGGGAAGAAAGGGTTTATTTACCTTACCTTTCCAAATGACAGTCCATCAACTGAGGGCAGTCAGGGAGGAATCTGGAGGCAGAAACTGAAGCAGAGACCTCAAAGGAATGCTGCTTATTGGCTTGCTCCTCTGGCCTATGCTCCACCTTTCTTTCTCTTTCTTTCTTTCTTTCTTTCTTTCTTCTTTCTTTTTCTTTCTTCTATTCAGTTTTCTTAGTACTTTTTTAATTGAATTTTGTGACTTTTTTCATACAATATAGTTTGATGGTATGTGGATTCTCTCCCCTCTCTATACCTCCCCCCTGCCACTTGTCCAATTTAATGGAGTCTCTTATATATAATACAGCCTATATTTGTATACCCAAATGTCCTTCAGTGTGGGCCCACCAAGAGTCCCATCCCTGCAAGACACTGTCTTTTCCCCTCCCAGCAGCCATCAATTGCCAAAAGTTCCTTAGGTTGGGTTGGGATGTCTTACCTACTTCCCCATGTCTATGCTGGAATTTTGTCTGGTTTGAGCTTGCACAGGACTTGTGAATGCTGTCCCCTTTGCTATGAGTTCATGAGTAAAGGATCAGCTGTGTGGAAGACTCTGTTTCCTTGTGGTCATCCATCCCCTCTGGCTCTTACAATCTTTCCACCTCCTCTTTCACCATGATCACTGAGCCTTGGGAGGAAGAGGTTTGACATGGGTATTCTATTCAAGGATAAGCACTCTGTAGCCGCTTGTTCTCAGCACATTGGCCAATTGTGGGTTTCTGTGTTAATCATCATCTGCTGTATAAGGAAATTTCTCTGGTGAGAGTTAAGAGATGCATTCCTCCCATGTCTAGAGGTTGCATTGAAGATGTGTCACTTAGGATTAAATGTCTCACAGACACCACTTCTCTGCATTTGACCAGTTCTGAAATTCTGTAATAGTCATATGTTACAAAAAGAAGCTTCTTTGGTAAGGAGTGAAAGATATATTTCTCTATAAATATAAAAAATATGGAGCACTTCACGAATTTGCATGTCATTCTTGCACAGGGGCTATGCTAATCCTCTCTGCATTGTTCCAATGTTTAGTATAGGTATTCTGAAGCAAGCATCTTTTTTTAAATGTATAATATTTCTATTGATTCAAGAATGTCATATAATGTATTGTGATCACATTCAGAGCCCTCTGTCCCTCTCCATCCTCAAGAGCCTGCTTCATATACAACCCAGGGACCATCTCCCCAGGGGCGGCACCACCCACAGTGGGCTGGACCCTCCCACATCACTCAACAATCAAGAAAATGCCTTGCAGATATGTCCACAGGTTAAACCAATAGAAGAATTCCGAAACTGAGGTTCCCCCTTCCTAGGTATGTCAAGCTGACAACTGAAGCTATCCAGCACACCAACTGAGGAACTGCAATCTGATATATTCACTAATGTTATACAGAAATATAATAAAAAGTTTCTTCACTATTAAAAAAGCCTGAGTCATTGACAAATACAATTTGACAGCTGGCTGTGGTGGCTCACACCTGAATACCAGCACTCTAAAGGCTAAAACAAGAGGACTACGTGGAGCTCCAGACTAGCCTAAGCTACAGCAGTGAGCTCCAGGCCAGCCAAGTTTACAAAGTAAAACCCTGCTTCAAAAATAAAAAGAAAAAAGCATTTAAAAAATAAATTAAGTGCCGGGCATGGTGGCGCACGCCTTTAATCCTAGCACTCACGGATCTCTGTGAGTTCAAGGCCAGCCTGGTCTACATAGTGAGTTCCAGGACAGCTGGGGCTACAGGAAGACCCTGTCTCAAAAAGACCAAAAAAAAGAAGAAAATATAAATAAATAAATTAAGTAAGTAAGCAATTTCATAGAACAAAAGAACACAAGAGCAAAAGAAAAGCATTGGCCACACAAGTTGTGTGACAGGAACACAGCAGAACTGGAATTAATACCACCTTCAAACTACACAAACTTCAGGTTCACGTGAGGGGACCGCAGCTCCAGCTCACAGGAGAGCACCTAAGGTTCCTCACAGCCCGGAACTGTGGTCCCCAACCATGAGCCATGGTTTCACACTTCTCTGACAGTAAACTGAGAGTAGAGCAAATTAAGAGATAGGGACTTCCCGAAGTTGGGCAGCTGCATTCCCCATAATCCCAACCCCCCAAGGTCCCAAGTTGTGCATGACAGTGACTTTGCCTCTGTATTGAGCTTATGCTGCAGACAGGGGAGGTCTCGGTCACTTGCAGATTCTAGTCTTGGGAGGAGTAATTCTCTAGAATGGATTCCCCACCTCTGCTGAAGACCAGCTATGGTCTTACTTCACACGTGGTCCTGGGCACCCAGGCCTTGATGTTGGACCTTTCCCATTCCCAGGCACCAAGAGGTTTTCCCTCATTTTTCTATTACTCTTTTATAGGCCCAGTGTACCCACACCTGTGCCCCACAGAAAATGTAGAGCACCTAATTGAGCTTCTAGGGATAAAAATTACAGTCTAGAGCCAGACGTGGTGGCACACGCCTTTAGTCCCAGCACTCAGGAGGCAGAGGCAGACGGATCTCTGTGAGTTCGAGGCCAGTCCGGTCTCCATAGCGAATACAGGCCAGGTGCGGCTACAGGGACACCCTGTCTCAAAAAGACCAAAAAAATAATAATAATAATAATAATAATAAAATAATTCTATGTCTACTGTAATTTTTTAGTATTTTTGTATTGACAAAACTGTACTGCCAAATTTCAACAATACTGTAGAATTTGTCACTGTTGGTGTAATGTCAGTTTGGTATTTATTCCTTTTCCAAAATCTCCGACCTATACAAAATTTTTCAGTGTAATCATTTTTTTTTTAGTAATGCTAATAAAAAAAACTACACAACCTTTCCAAGCAAAAGTCATTTTACTGGGGTG
>NW_008355272.1:2007569-2036845 GCF_000622305.1 Nannospalax galili
TAAGGAGCTTGCAATTATTTGTCCTCAGAGTTAACGGCAAATGGAGATTTTACGTTACATGACCAATAAAAGAAAAGCTCATTAAATCTTCCCAGAGGAGGAAGGTCAAGGGGTTAAAGTCAGCTTTATAAAAATAAAATTGTTTGGAGAGTATTTTCAAATGACTCTCCTTGAAGAATTTTTCAGGTAAAAATGCAAAGTAAAGCGAGAGGTTAGGAATAACATTTTATCTTTATCACTTCTCACCAAGAGAGGCTATAACTAAGTGCATAGGACTGTCATGCAACCATTTAACATACACATATTTCTCTACACCAAGGCATTGCATGCGCTCGCACACACACACACACACACACACACACACACACACACACACACGGTACTTACATACATGCAGGCAAACACATACACATAAAATAAAAATAAATAAAGCCGGATGTGATGGTACATGACTTTAATCCCAGCACTCAAGAGGCAGAGGCCAGCCTGGTCTACATAGTGAGTTGCAGGCCAGCTGGTGCTACATGGAAACCCTGTCTCAAAAAAGCAAACAAGCAAAAAAACCAAAATCAAAAAAAAAAATTTTTTTTAAGAGCATGTTTATAGTCACAAGGTCCTAGATAAAAGTCATGGTTTATTGACTTGGGAATCAAGTCTGAATTGGGAGAAACTCTGAATCCTAGGAGTTTTTTTCCCCCATCAAAAAAGGGAAGACTAGTATCTACCTTATAAAAGTTATTATAAAGAATTAAGTAAATATTCAAGAAGCAGATCTCTGTGCGATCAAGAGCAGCCTAGTCTACACAGCAAGGTCCAGCAGCAGGGAGACCCTGTCTCAAAAAAAAAAAAAAAAGTAAATGACCATATAAGAAACATTAGGCAAATGTCTTGAAAAGATCTCTCCAGATTGAAAACATACTATGCTATACTCTAAGCATATGTACAGAAGAACCCTTCTGGAAGACAGCCAAGGAGTTTTGGCCATTCTTAACCAATGACATACAATGTCTTTTAATCCTCAAGAAAGTATCTTAACCAGGCCCAAAACTTCATGAGACCAAATAAATACTCCAACTCTATTTCTCAAGTCTGTTGCCACAATGTTTTCCTAAATGACTTCACAACTGCAAAGTCTCATTTGTAGCTCCTTTGTATTCTAAGTCCAGTCATTCTGTGCAGGGAACCTGAGAGGAAATCTATTAAAAAAAAATTTCCTTCAGCATGTCAAAGGAAACAAATTACCTCCATGCAGTGACACAATGCATGCCAGAAAAGCACCCACTTTAGACAAAACTCAATGGCTAGACCAAGAAAGTATATTTATAGCTAGTACCCAAATCATTCTGAGTTCTTAGAAGTGTTTCATGAGTTACAGAAAATGTCAAATTTGGAGCCTGGTGTAGTAGCAAAAGCCTTTAATCCCAGCACTTGGAAGGCAGAGGCAGGCGGATCTTTGTGAGTTCAAGGCCAACCTGGTCTACATAGCGAGTTCCAGGACAGCTGGGGCTACAGGGAGACCCTGTCTCAAAAAGACAGAGAAGGAAAAAAAAAAAAAAAAAGGAAAATAGTCAAATCTGGGGCTGGAGAGATGACTCAGCAGTTAAGAGAACTGGCTGCTCTTGCAGAGGACCTGGGTTCAATTCCCAGCACCCACACAGCAACTAACAACCAACTTGCAGTAACTCCAGTTCCAGAGGATTCAACGCCCTCTTTTGACCTCCCGAGGTACTTCATAACACAGGTGCACTTACATACACACACCTGTACACATCAATAAAAAATAATAAATAAAATTAATTTTTTTAAAAAAGAAAATGTCGGGCTGGAGAGATGACTCAGTGGTTAAGAACACTGGTTGTTCTTGCAGAAGACCCAGGTTCAAATCCCAGCACCCACATGGCAGCTAACAACTGTCCGTAACTCCAGTCCCAGGGGATCCAACAGCCTCTTCTGACCTCTGTGGGCATTGTACGACACAGGGGCACTTATCTACATGCAGGCAATACATGCATACACATAAAATAAAAATAATAAATAAAAAAATTAAAAGAAAACAAAAGAAAATGTCAAATTTGCCAGGTATGATGATACACATCTTTAATCCCAGCACTCGGGAGGCAAAGGCAGGCAGGCAGACTTCTGTGAGACCAAAGCCTGGTCTACATAGCAAGTTCCAGGTCAGCTGGGGCTACAGGGAGACTCTGTCTCAAAAACAAAAAGGCAAATTTGCAAAACCTCTCATACGTTCACCATCTTTAGTATACCTGTCAATAGCTCACATCTATAATCCTGGCACGCAAGAGGCTGAGATAGGAAGATTGCCATTAATTTGAGGCCATCTTGGACTACTATATACACACTGAATTCTGAATTCTGGGACAGGCTGGGCTAGACTGAGACCCTGGCTTAGAAACGCTAACATGCTGGGGGTGTAGATCAGTTGTTAGTGCTTGCCTAGCATGTTCAAAGTCCTGAGTTTGTGCTACAGCACTGCAAAACAGGGCATGACAGCACACACCTGTAATTCCAGCAATTGGGAGGCAGAGGATCAGGAGTTCAAGGTCATTCTCAGCTATATAGGGAGTTTGAGTCCTATATACAAGAGACCTGCCACTAAAAAAAAAAAAAAGCTTGTTCTACAAGACTGACAAGCCTGAGTTGGATCCCTGGATCCCTGGAACCCATGGTAGAAGGAGAAAACTCCTGAAAATTGTCCTCTCTGACCTCCACACAAGGGCCGTGGCATGTCCACTCCCCTACCTACAAACACACACACACACACACACACACACACAAAATTAAAGAAAACAAATTTCTCATATGAACTTACAACAATGGTGACAGCATGAACAAGGCCCATGCAACCTCAATCTAACAAAAACCAGCACAGAACTGGGGAAATGGGCAGGAGGCCCCAACCTCAGCCAAGGAACTATTGGCAGCTGATGACTGTTGGGTGAGGGAGAGTTGATCTTTCAGGGAGTGACACTAGATAGGCTGACCAGGCTCCAGTGGATGAACTCATACCCACATCGAAGGGATATCTGGATACACAAACTTAACATAAACGACAGAAAAATTTGCCTAATATACATGAGACTCTGGGTTCAATACTGAGTACCTACAGAAACAAAGGGGGAAAATATCATCTCATGCCTCAAAAGTAACTAAGCAGGGGATCAGAGGTTACGCACACTGGCAGCTATTACAAAGGACTGGGATTTGGTACCTGGCACCCACATGGCAGCTAACACCCTCCTGTAACTCCAGTTCCAAGAAATCAGACACCATCTTCTGGCCTCCTTGGCATGACACTGGTGCACTTACACACATGCAGGCAAAACACATTAAAAATAAAATAAAATTAAAATAAATAAAATTAAATAAAAATAAAATAAATAAATCTTCAAAAGTTAACTGAGCAGGGCTGGGGATCACTTACATAGCATGTACAAAGCCCTGGGTATAATCCCCAGCACCGCTGTTAAAAAAAAACTTTACAAGACAATGTATACAAGTCTTGAAATTCACACAACACACTTTCATCACACTATAAATACTATTATCTCTTGACTAATGTCTTTAGAAACTGGAGACATACAACAGATTTCAAAAATACTAATTTTAGCCAGGTATGGCGGTGCATGCCTTCTATTCCATCACTCAGAGAGAGAGAGGCAGGTGGACCTTTGTGAGCTTGAGGCCAGCCTGGTCTACATAACAAGTTCCAGGACAGCTGGGGTTCCAGGGAGACCCTGTCTCAAAAAGACCAAAATAAAATAAAATAAAAATATGTATAGCTAGCTCAATGGCAAAACAGAATCCTTGTCTAGCATAGGAAAGGGCCTAGGATGGATTCCAGCACTTCAAAGAACAAAACTACCAATAGATCTTGAAGCACATAGCTGAGTGGTAGGTTGAGGACTCAACTAGCATGTGTGCTGGTTTGAGGTTTGATCTTTAGCACACTTCAATATGGGAGGAAAGAGAGAAAGAGATGCAGCTCTGTTGGTAGAATACTTGCCTAGCATAGCATGCACAGGGCCCTGGGTTCGATTTCCAGTACCACATAAACCCAGTGTAGTAGCACACACCTGTATTCCCAACACTCAAGAGGTAAAGGGAGGAGGATGGTAAGTTCAAAGTCATCCTCAGCTATGTATTGAGTTCAAGACCATCCTATGTTACTGAGCCCCTGTCTCAAAAAACAAACAAAAAAATCACTATGCTTCTGCTTCTCAAAAGACATTATTAAGAGAATTTAAAGAGTGCTGGGGTGGTGGGTCAGTAAAAGTGTTTGCCTAGCACACAAAAAGCTCTAAGGTTCAATGCCCAGCACAGCATAAAATCAAATTGAGCACATCTATAATCCCAGTTGGGGAGGTAGAAGTAGAAAGATGGTAAATTCTGGGTCATCCTCAGCTACATACTGAGTTCAAGGCCTGTATAACTGTATTAATTCAACTGTGAACCTGAAAATTGACAGCCACTTTTGAAAGAGTTCAAGGACAACCTGGGAAGCATGACACTCAGAGACAGAGGCATGGGGTGGGGGGAGATAAAGAATATAAAAGATCAGCAAGTATTTTCAAATCATAATCACCTATATATAATCAACTTAATTTTTTAAGTGGGCAATTTTGAAGACATTAACTAAAGAATGGCAAATAATCACATGAAAAGATAGTATTATTAGACATATAAAAGAGTTAACATTCTGGACTAGGAGCTGGCTCAGCAGTTAAGAGCACTGGCTATTCTTACAGAGGACTCAGATTTGGTTCCCAGCACTCATATGGCAGCTAACAACCATCTGTAATTCCAGTTCCAGGGGATTCAACACCCTCTTCTGGTTCCATAGGTACTGTACTACTCAAGTACACACATGTGCACACACAAATAAAAACAATTTTTTAAAGAGTTACATTCTATATAATTCCATTTATATGACATTCTTCCCCCACGCTCTGCCTTGAGACAGACAGGGTCTCATGTACTCCAGGGTGGCCTTAACACCCTACAGAGACAAGGATTACCTTGAACTTGTGATCCTTTTACCTCCCCTCCTGAAGTGCAGGGATTATAGGAATTCACCACCATGTCCAGTTTTATGGGGTGCTGGGGACTGAACCCAGGGTTTCCTGCATGCTAGACACTACCAATTGGCTTACATTCTCAACCCTATATAGTATTCTTTCTTTTTTTAAGACTTATTATTTTTATTTATGTGTGCGTGTGAGTTTAAACCAACTATGTGTGTGCAGGTGCTCACAGAGGCCAGAGGGGATCTGCTCTCCTTTGGAACTGGAGTTAATGAGCTGTCTGATGTGGCTGCTGGGAACTGAACCTGGGTCCTCTGCAAAAGCAGTAAGCGTTCTTAACCTCTGAGTCATCTCTCTAAGTCCTCCACATGACATTCTTGAAAAGGCAAAAAAGCCATGAAGAGAGAAAACAGAGCAATAGTTTCTGGAGTATTGGAGTGAAGAAGGGGATTCAGAAGAATCTAGGAGGGCAAAGAACTACTTTAGTTCAAGAAATAAATGAAAATACACATTTACCAAAACTTGGAAGACATTACACTAAAGTAGGAGAATTTTAGTGATTTAATTTTGGTTTCATTTGTTTGGAGGGGGGGTTGTTTTGTGGATTTTGTTTTGTTTTTTTTTTCAAGACAAGGTTTCCCTGTAGCCCAGCTAGCCTGAAACTCGCTTTGTAGACCAAGCTGGCTTCTAACTCAGAGATCTACCTGCCTCTGCCTCCTGAGTACTGAAATTAAAGGTGCACACCACCACCCCTGGCTGAATTTTAGTGATTGTAAAGGATACATTTTTAAAAGAATAAAAATTGAAAAAAAGAAACTAAAAAGACGTAATAATAAACCTTGATCTCACCCTAGTTCTCAAATCTGCATGGGGGGGGGGGTATATGCATCTGTGTGCAGGTACTCATGCTAGTGCATGTCCTGTGGAGCACAGACTGACATTAGATGTCTTCTTCTATCACTTTCTACCTTATTTTTTGAGACAGAGTCACTCACTGAAACTGAAACTCACCAATGGCTAGACTGGCTGGCTAGCAAGCTTCAAGAGTCCTCCTGCCCCTCACCCACCAGCCCTGGGATTATAGGCACAGAGTCATACATGGTTCTCATGCTTGCCTCAGTAAGCACTTTACCCACTGGAGCCATCACCCAGTCCCTCAATTTTTTAACACAACTCTAACAGAGCACATTGACTATACACTAGGAAATATAGTATTGTTAAAATTAAAGGTGAATAACTCGATTTTGTTAGGTAGATTCAAAGATAAGCAAACTACTTACATAAAAGGCCAAAGAGTAAACATTTTCAGCTCCCTGAGTGATAAAGTCATAGACAATGTGTAAACAAATGTGTGTGGCTGTGTCTCAATAAAAACTATTTACAAAAACAGGCAGCAGGACAACACTAAAATTACAGTTCCAGAAAGAAGAGTGCCCCCAAGGGTTGCCTATAGTAAAGTAGACAGAGGTGAGAATTAAAAACCTGTCAAGAGGGAGCAGACATATGAATAATAATAGAACTATCCTGTGTTTTAACCCTGTTAAGTTGTTAAGCATGGATACCTTGTCAAAAAGTCATTAAATTAGCTGGGCATGGTGGCACACACCTTTAGTATCAGTACTTAAGAGGCAGAGACAGGTAGATCTCTGAGTTCCAGGCCAGCCAAGGCGATTCTGCCTCAAAAACAAAACAAAACCTAACTCATTAATTCTATGTGCTTAAAATGGGTACGCTTTGTACATTTTGTAATACCTCAACAAACTTAGTTTTTTAAGTGTACTTGAAATTTCTAGATGACAGTATCAATGACGTAGAAAATGACCTTTGGGCTATAATAATAAATTCAACTTCAGCATAAAGGCTATATGGCCACTACCAAGTTACTCTGGGAGGTTTTCCTCATCCTGAAGTGGGTTAATAATGTCTTATGAATGAAGTAACAAATATTTTAAGAATGAAATGACAAATCTAGGATAAAGTACATCTAGCACATAAGCAATATGCTCCACTGTGAAACTGAGTAAACTCATTTTAAATTTTAAGTATGAAATTGACTGTAAAGATCAAGCACCTACCCTGGCCTCTTTTGAAGACTACCCTATAGTCTTCTGAAATGCTCTGACATTCTTTGTTCACTGTTTATTGTGGTTTCACTTGACATCAAGCACTGGCATCCTATATCAGTTCCTTTGAATCTACAGTGATCTGGGTCTAACGGCAAGCACTAGGAACCAAAATTGTTAAAAAAAATTCTATGACAAATATGCTATAAAAGAAAATATGAGAAGAAACCAAAGTAAAACGAGAAATGTTAACTTTCTCAAGAAAGAAGATGATAGAGGTCTTATAATATTTTAATTACCTTATGGGGGGAATACTAATAAAGCTAATGGGAAGTTTTCCCCTTTGGGGCTGGGAGTTGCATTTTATCCATACCAGTAGCTAATCAAAACATCACCACCACCCAGCACTGTATTGGTGATTCCTGGCAAGTGTTTCTCACAAGAGTAGATTTCAGTTGTCAGGATATTACTTTTTTGTTTTGTTTTATAACCAAAGACATCAAGTCTAAGAAAAATAAAGTGCCTTGCGCAAAATCACACAGCCAATAAATGATAATGTGTGGATGTGAAGTCAGAGCCTGTGGCTCCATATCATACATTTTCAGTGGCGATCACATCAGAGAACCACCTTGGGTTCTAGAACTAAATCTTAACTCTGGGACCATTTCCCTAAACTGACAACTTGGGTTTAAAAGACCAATTAAGTGTAGTATGCCATACTAATTAATTCCTAACTTTTCAGGACTAATTGATTATTTGGGGTAGCGGGAACTAATTCTATGAACAAGTGTGGGCTTATGATCAAAAACTAAAAATTCCTACAGAAGAAACCTAGAGTGCAGCATAAATGGTAAACACCTTATACCTTTCCTCTCTCCCACTTGCCATCCACATCACACAACTTACAAAGAGAAAGCATCCCACTGCCTAACACATACATTCAGACAATCACAGTACTTCAGTACTGTCTGCTGGTCCAACCTCCCAGTAAGGACTGATAAATATGAGTTTGAGGGGCTAGAGAAATGGCTCAGTGGTTAAGAACACTGGCTGCTCTTCCAGAGGACCCAGATTCAATTCCCAGCACCCACACGGCTAAGAACCTCGATAACTCCAATTCCAAGGGATCCGACATCCTCTTCTGGCCTCTGCGGGCCTTGCATGACCCAGTGCACCTACATACATGGAGGCAAAACACTCATACAATAAAATGAAAATAAATAAATCCAAAAAACATGAGTTTGATCTACTTACAATGTCTCCAAAAACCCAAGGGTGGACTAGATGACAATAAAGTTGAAAAGAAGACCATGAAACAAGCCTCTTACTACTAACGGCTTTCTTCTCCTTCCTCAGAAGTGGTAGGCTGGACAGAACACAGAGCATGACAACTACTTCCATATGGATGCTTGTTCTTATCAGTAATTACGATAGATCAAGTCTTTTCAAGTATACTTAAAAGTTAACTCAAAGTCCAAGTTTGTTCAAATACCTTGGTCAGGGATGTTTTTACCTACAATCTTGAGTTTCATCAGGTAAATAGTTTGAACACATTATGTACTCCATTTGGTATTTTAGGAATTCTAAACTAAGTTGGTACAACAGCCTTAAATCAGTGCTTCCTTCTGTAAATAGTGGCACTTTGAAAGGCAAGTGAGTGATGGGCTCAAGTCTCTGAACTGTGCATTTTCTAATACTGTAACTCCCAGTCCTGTTCTACCTTAAGCAAAATTGGGGAATGTCATAAATCTCTGTTTTCAAAACCATGATAAAACAAGGATAGAAAGTTGAACTGACTATAATTCAGATCACTACTACAAGAACTGAAAACAAGCCATCTCTTGCCAGTTCCCAAACTATAGTTGCACAGAATTCTATCATACTAAGCCACTCCAAGTCCCAGTCAAAGGAAGACTAACATGTGGTTAAAAAGATAAAACCGGGGCTAGAGAGATGGCTCAGTGGTTAAGAACACTGACTGCTCTGCAGAGGACCCAGATTTGATTCCCAGCACCCACATGGCAGCTACAAATCATCCTTAACTCCAGTTCCAGGGGAATCCGACACCCTCTTCTGACCTCCGCGGCACTGCACAACACGGCTGTACTCACATGCATGCAGGCAATACACTCATACACATAAAATAAGAATAATAAAATAAAATAGTTTTTAAAAAGATAAAAACCATTATGGTTTCTATCATCCTTCAGTTCAAATGACACCCTTTAAATTATTTTAAATTTTACATTCTTTTTTTTTTTTTTAATTTTAAATTGAGTGCCGTGGTGGTTGTGGAGGTCAGAGCACAACTTTCAGGAATCGGTTGTCTCCTTCCACCATGTGGGTTCTGAGGATTGAACTCAGTCAGGACATCAGGCTTGGTAGCATGTATTTTTACCCACCATGACATGTTATCTATCCAAAAGCATCATTTAAAAAAGAAAATATTCATTTTTATTTTATATACATGAGTGTTTTGCCTGCAATATGTACATGTACCACATATGTGTAATGCCTGTGGAGCTTAGAAGAGAGCATCAGATAGGTTCCCTGGAATTGGAGTTACAAATGGTAGTTAGCCACTATGTGGGTGCTGGGAACTGAACTCAGGTCCTCTGTAAGAGCAGTCAGTGCTCTTAACCACTGAGCCATCTCTCCAGCCCCCAAAAGCACTGTTTTTTAAGAATACTTTTTTTAAAGGTTATTTAAAATTATGCCTACATCTGTGTGTATGTGCACATAAATACACCCCCTCCCCAGGCCACAGGCATCAGGTTCCCCTGGAGCTGGAGTTATAAGCAATTGTGCGTCACTCCATGGGTGCTGGGATCTAAACTCCAGTCCTCTGCAAGAGCAGTATGGACTCTTAACTGGCTGAGCCACCTCTCTAGCCCAGAAAAATACTTTTTAAGCCTATAAAATGTATCAAATTATCAATTTAGCTATCAGGAAGCAACCACTTGCTTAATGTTGAACAGTGGACTAAGTCCCTCATACCATTTCATTTATTCCCAAGAACACAACGTTATTACCCCTTATACAGTAGGAAACAGGCTCAGACCATAAATGATGGACACTCAAGGCTACACCACTAACCATAGAAATCATAAGCATGTGAACTCGAATTCACCTAGCTCCAAACTAGGAGTGTTATTTCCTTCTAAATTGTGCTGCCCCCCAATTTCACAATAGAGGAATGGGCAGAGCTGTGAATGAATTTATCTGTTCAGCAGTTTTAATGGTTTTGACAAGGGGGAGATGAATTTCTAAACTGCAATCTTTTCTGGAAATCCTCAGTGCACCATCCAAATCCCACTTCTTTTCAAGAACAAATCAACAGATGTTCAAAAAGAGTTAAAGAAGCTGGGCATGGTGACACACAGCTGTAATCTAACCCTAAGGAGGCTGAAGCAGAAAGATCTGGAGTTCAAGGTCAGTCTAGACAACAAGGGAAAAAAAGAGAGAAGACTTAAAATTCTTCTCAGCTAAATTTCACCACAGATGTGTAAGTGCATTGTCTTTGTACAGGTCCCCAGAGTTAATGGCTCTCTTATGTGCACTATCACTAACCAGTAAAAGTCACTTCGCCCAACTTAAACCAAAGCTGGATGCCTGCACTCTTAAGACTTTCCTAGAAAAGACAGTACAAATGGAAAAACTGCCCATTGAGGAGTTAAAAGATCAGATCATTTTACTACATAAAAGGGTAGCATGGGGCAAATAAATAAACTCCATAAAATTTAAAACAAAAGTATGTGTGTAACACAGTATCACAACCCAGGGAAGGAAAGCAACTGGTGTACTGGTCACACAATTTTGTAGGCAGAGTCTGTTTACATTATGTCCCTCTCTGACTCCTTCCAAACTGTGTCAACCTCCTTCCCTGCCCATTACCCACCCAGGAAAGGAAAACTAACGACAAAATTGTGACTCCTGGATCCCTGTGCCTTAAGAACATGTTCCTTTGACTTCATCAGGTTAACAAAGTTGGATTTCAAGTAAAGTCAACCCAACCAGGAAAAAAAAAAAAAAAAAAAAAAAAAAAAACCTCTCCACATTATTCACATTTATATGAAAGCCCAAAGCAAAACATCATTTGCAGTGTTTCCTCAAAGAAAAGTTTAACAGATGTCAAAGGTGATACAACCTAAATAACAATAAATGATATGGTCATTTTGTTCCAGTATAAATCAATATGAATGACAGATACTTAAGCTAGTTCCATTTGGGGATTTAAACAGAATTATCCTCACATCAAGGGCAACCAACGGAACGCAGGTGAATGAATGCCGTCAAAACTTTAAAAGGTGAGCACTTAATGCAGTCTGGAAATTCTCAAGAGATGACAGTGTGGGACAGGGACGACACGGATTTATCTCAGATTGATCTCAACTGATGGGAATTCCTTTACAGACAACGACTTTCAAGAACCACAATGCTTGTCCAAGCCTGAACAATCCAAAGGTTCAGAAAAAACTGAATAAGCTGCTTTTGGAAATAAAACAGGGTGAGGATAGAAACCAAAAACAAAACAAAACCCCACATTGCTTTGTCTATCTGCCCAGAGCAATGAACTCTCAAAATAACTTCATTACAGAGCGGAAAAGAAAAGAGTGAACGTCAACGTACTGATCAGTCCAATTATCACTGTGAATTTCTGAGTTCGCAGTACGATCCGGAAATTTAGTATGACCAAATCGCTCAGCTTTACGACGGGGAGGATGACCTCTCCCTTTCACTGAGAAGAAAACTGAGGGTTTCCCCGCCGGCGCTTTCAGCCGGCGGGTCGGCTTGCACACCAGTTCAAAGTGTAGGTGAACCGCATCTACCAAAAGCGGCGTTTCGGAGGGTCAGAAGTGCTCGCTCGACTGAGGTCGCTCGGGACAGTCGTCGCGGACGCGCGGGGCTCCGGGCTCGGGCCGCGCCCCCGGGAGCAGGCGCGGAAAAGGCCCACGGCGCGTGGTGTTTACCCCGCGAGGGCCCGGGGGAGCTGCCCGTTCGCGCTGCCGGGCAGGGACCCCCCAGCGGCCGTCCCTCCGGGAAAAGCCGCTCCACCGCGGTCCGAGGCCTGCCGCAGGGCGTCGGGGCAGACGACACCAGCCGCCCCCACGCCCCCACCCCGCGAGGCCGGAGCGAACGGAGGGTCTGCCGCCAGCCCGCGCGTCCCCGCGCCCCGCAGCTCACTCGCGCGCGCGCCCCGAGGGCGGCCGAGGGGGAGGGGCGGCCGCGCGCGCCCCCTCCTCAGACGAGCAAACTTCCCTCAACTCCTCCACTAAGTTGCGCTCTCACCTTGCGGCTCCCGGGGCTTCCCCGCGTGCCGAGTCGGAGCAGCTCCGCGCCTTGGCCGCGGAAAAGGACAATAGGCGGCCGCTCCCTCGGCGGCGGTGGCTGCGGCGAGGTGCAAGCACGGAGGTCTCCACAGAACCCAGACGCTTCACCTCCTCAGCTCCTGCTCCGCGACCGCCCAGCACAGGGCCCTGCCCACCCGCGCATGCGCCGCAGGCCTCCCCGGAGTGGGCGGGGCACCCCGGGTACTGTCCTCCGGGTCCGAGAACTAGGATTGCACAGCCGAGCTGCCCGTCACGCTCTGTGAGACCAATAGGAAGGCTTCCGAGCAGTCCTCTCTGGTTGCTAAGGAACGGTGAGGTTGACCACCGCTGCTGTCTGGCGGCAAAGTGATCAAAGTCGGGTGGCTGGCAGCTGCTGCTGGTGGAAATGCCCACCCACCTTCTCCTCCCCGCCCCATCTCCGGAAACCGCCCTTCCTTGTGTGCCTGGTACTAACCTAAGTCGAAACACCTACCACGCACTCAAAAGACTGACTCTTGTTTCCCTCATTTCAAATCAAGAAATGGGGTCTTCCTAGTGTCCAAGGTAGGAGACTTGTTGCTAGGTATTCAACAAGTGTATCCGATGGATGAATGGTGCAATGGCAGGATCAAGATTGTCACAGTGCAACCCTGTGAACTTTTGGCTACTCGATCACCCCAAAATCATAGCCTCCCAAGTTGCCATGGACTTCAGAAATCCCCTAGTTGCTTCGAAGAGACAAAGTTGTGGACATGTGCCATTGGTGTCCCAGGAGAGTACATTAGTTGGTACAAGAAGAAACTTCTCTTTGGTAGCTATCTACTTTAATGTGCTGTTAGGGAATATGCCTGTCATGTCAAACCATTGTTCACGGATGTTACTTCTTAGGTCAATAGCAGTTGAAAAGAAAAAAAAAAAATGGTGGGAGGTATAAATGGTAAGTTAAAAGCAGGTTTTATGTGCAGTTCAAGACTAATACCGATTGAAGAACAGTGGTTTCCTAGGGCAAGAATGTTATTGACTGGGTAGGAACAAGACAGAGTCCCTGGAGTGCTGAGTCTGTATTTTGATCTAGATGGTAAACCAAAGCATATGAATATTAAAAAAAAAAATCCAGCTGTTCACTTAAAATGAATGCCCGATGGGGGAAGGGCTCATGATCTTCATTCAGCCTGTAGCTGAGGAGCTATCAACAGCTGATGGTTGCTAGGGGAGGGAGAGTCAGTTTTCTTTAATTGTATAACCCCTAGTAGGTCTCACACCCAAGCAAATATGGACAGTACAAATTGTAATCGGTGGATTATAATTTTTTTAAGAGGACATGAAGTTCGGAAGGGAGTTAGGATGAACCCTGGAGAAGCTAAAGGAAGTATTGGGGGGGTGATAAATATGATCAAAACACGTTATATGTATACATATATGAATTTCTCAAAAAATTAAAAAATATATTAAAAGGAAAGACTAATGCTCTTACTAAAGTCCATTTTTAAAAACACTGACACAGGATATGGCCCCACAAAGAAAAAAAATGCAAAGATGCAAATGACTTCCCTTTGGGAAGCCTTAATCCAAAACAAGCTCACCACAAGTGACAGCAAACCTGAGGAGGGTATTGTAAGTACCCAATGCTTATGCCAGGCACTTCTGTTGCTGAATGCCTTTAACTCTAAGAAATGCCACTGCTCACCCTCTTCCACACTCTAATTTCTTCTTGTCTATATTTCAAAAGTAGCACAAACTGAACATAGTGGCACATTCTTGTAATCCAAGCACTTGGGAGATGGAGGCTGGAAGATCAGGAGTTCCAAGGCCAGCATCAGTTATACACTAAGGTCAATACCAGCCTTTGGGTCCGGGGGGGGGGGTAGGCACAAAGAGAGGAAAGACTAGTCCTGCATCTAGTTCTGCCACAAAGGATCCCACTATGAGATCTGGTCACTCCTTGAGGATCCTCAGTCTCCTATAAAGCAAGGGGCCTAACCCAGAAATAATTTGGACCCTAATGTTTGAATGCCTGCTGATCCCTGCCCTTCTCATCACCTGGCTGATCCACTACAGAGATGGCAGTAATGTTCCTGGCTCACTGTTGTAGTGATTACAGATAATACCATTCCCTGCTTACCACCTCCCTGGGATTTTCAGGGGACTGCAGAAGGTACTGAGAGCTCAGAACTTTTCAAATCTACCTAGAAGTTTTTGTTAAATGTAGATTCTGATTCAACAAATCTAGGATTCTGAGATTCTGCCTTTCTGAAAAAGCTCAGGACTGCTGGTTTAGGACCCCACCTTCAGAGGCAAGGGTCTACTCTACCTTCTCTACACATCCTTACATTATTCAGAACTCAACTTAAGTGTCCTACCCAAAGGAAACTTTCCTTGGCCACTCAGTAATTTTTCAAGAAAATTAAATTGTTTATTGATTCACATGAAAACAGATGATTCACAGGTTTTATTCTCATCTATAATCTTATCTAGAGTCATTGTTCAATTTATATTCAGCATAACAACATTTTCTTTTTGTCATTCTGGAGATCTAACCCGGGGTTTTGCGTATGCTTGGCAAGTGCTCTACCACTGAGCTACATCCCTAGCCCAGTAATTATTTTCATAACTAAATTCTGTGACTTCACTTGGGTCACTTCAAGTACACCAAGATCTTTAAAGACAAATGGCTTCTCCACCCAAGCAGATTGTAAATAATTTTCAGCCTGGCACCACCCTGAAGGAATTCACTGTTGGGGAAGTTTACCAAGATGACCTCACCATGTACTAACTTGCACACAGTTCATTTTTGTTTGTTCTTTGTTTTGGTTTTTAAAGACCCATCTCATGTAGCCCAGGCTGTCCTCAGACTTGCTTGAAAATGATCTTGAACTCCTGACCTTCCTGCCTGTATTTCTCTGTGCTGGAACTGCACCTGCCTAACAGCTTATTTTTAAAAAAAATACTTACTCTGTGTCATGACCAAACTATTACATGTAGCAAGCAACAGGATGGGTAGAGGGGAAAAAAAATATGTGTTAAAACTCTTTGTTGGGGGATGGTGAGTTACCTCAGTGGGTAAAGGCTAGTGCCACCAAGCCTGAAAACCTGAGTTCGGTACTCAAAACGCACATGATAAATTGGGAATGGTGGCCCAGGCCTTTAATCCCACCACTTGGGAGGCAGAGGCAGGTGGATCTCTGTGACATTGAGGCCAGCCTGGTCTCCACAGTGAATTCTAGACCAGCTGTGGCTACGATGATACCCTTTCTCAAACCCACATGGTAGAGGGAGAGAAAAGTGACTCCCAAAAGTTCTTTACTTTTCTTTGAGACAGGGTTTCCTTGTAGCCCCAGCTGGCCTGGAACTCACTATGTAGGCCTCTGCTTTCAGAGTGCTGAGATTAATGGCATATGCTACCAGGCTGGCAGCAGCCAGTGTTCTTAACTGCTGAGCTATCTCTCCCAACCCTGAAAGCTGTTTTCTGATGTCCACAGGAGTGGCATGCACACACACCCTAAAAAAAAATAATAAATGTAATAAAAAATTGTTGGATGTTTTACATAGTCTCCACAGTACAGAAATTATAATCGCCTGTTATACAATTAGCCAAAATTACAGGTTTTTTTTCCTCCGTATGCATGCGAATATTGTCTAAAACATGTCCTGTTTGTTAGGGCTAGGCCTTCCTATTACTACCCTTTCCTTGATCTAAAGTCTGTGTGTCCAGCCTTGCAGGGAGCTGAACACAGTCCAACACATGTAGATGACAATGTCATATCACCATGTCAAAACATTGGACATGGCAGCTTTAAAGTAACCCATTCTCAAATGTAAGCTGCTACTGCCACTGTGGAGTATATGATGGGGATTCCTCAAAAAGCTGGAAATAAATCTACCATAAGACCTGACTAGCCACTGCTGGGTATCTATCAAGAGGAAATGAAATTAACATATCCAGCAGTTCCCTGCACACTCATGTTTATTGCAGCACTACTCACAGTAAAGATATGGAATTAAGACAGGTGTTGGATAAAAAATATAGCACATATGTATGAATATCATCCAGCCATAAAGAAATGTAACCTAGGGCTGGAGAGATGACTCAGTGGTTAAGAGTGTTTGCCACTCTATCATGAGGACCAGCATTCAGATCCCGGCACCCACATCAAGTAGCTCACCAGCACCTGTAACTCCAGCTGTAAAGGATCTGACATCCTCTTCTGGCCTATCTGGCACCTGTACACACACACACACACACACACACACACACACACACACACGCACGCACAAAATAATAATAATAATAATAATAGTAATAATAAATCTCTTTTTAAAATGAAATCCTGTCGTCCATAGCTAAATGGATAGAGCTGGAGGACATTGTGTTAACTGAAATGGATCAGGCTTAGGAAAACAAATATCACATGCTCTCTGACATGTGGAAACTAAAAAAGTTTATCTCAAGTAGAAACCAGTAAAACAGTAATTATCAGAGGCTGTGAAGGGGTAAGGAAGAGGATGTAGAGGGAGGTCACATTATGGGGACCAAAATACAGCTAGAAAGGGGAAATTCCTGTATCACAATAAGGCAACTGTCATTTATAATAAGTTAATGACATTTGATAAGAACTAGAAGAGAGTAGGTCAAAACATCATATATCAAAATGTTAAGGAGATGAAGTGCTAGTTACTATGTGTTAGACCACCACACATTGTACACATATATTGAAATTATCACACCTTCGGGGCTGCATAAGCACACGACTTTGCATTCAAATCCCCAGCACCCATCTAAAAAGCTGAGTGATGTAGCATGCGTCTGTAATCACAACACAGGGGAGGCAGAGACAGGCAGATCCCTGGACCTCACTGGTCAGCCAGCGTAGTCAAATTGGTGAGCTCCAGGTTCAGTAAGAGATCCTGTCTCAGAAATAAGGTGAAATTGCCAGACATTGGTGGCACATACCTTTAATCCCAGCACTCTGGAGACAAAGGCAGGCAGATCTCTATGAGTTTGAGGCCAGCCTGTCTACATTTCAAATCCCAGGCTATGCAAAAATACATAGTAAGACCTTGTTTAAAAGAAAAAAAAGAAACCTGGACTGGAGAGATGTCCCAGTGAATGAGAGTACTGACACCTCTTACAGAAGACCCAGGTTCAGTTCTCAGCACCCACACGGTTGCCAACAACCATCTCCAATTCCAGGAGATTAGAAGTCATCTTCTGGCCTCCATGGGCATTATATGACACAGATGCTCTTACATACGTGCATGCAAAACATTCATACAAATCAAATTTAAAACTTTAAAAAAGAAAACTGAAGTCAGGCATGGTGGCACATGCCTTTAGTACTAGCACTCAGGAGACAGAGGAAGGAGAATCTCTGTAAAATGGAAGCCAGCCTGGTCTACATAGCAAGTTCCAGGCCAACTGGGGCTACAGGGAGACAAAAAAAAAAAAAAAAAAAAAAAACAACAACAACAACAAGTGGCTGCAGAGATGGCTCAGTGGTTAAGAGTACTGACTGCTCTTCCAGAGGACTCAGATTTGATTCTCAGCTGGCTGCTGGGTGGCTAACAACCATTCATGATTCCAGTTCAGAGAATGTGACGTCTTCTTCTAGCTTTCAGGGGCATTGTACACATGAGTGCACTTACATATGCACATAAAATTAAAAAATTTTAAAAAACAGAAAAAAAAAACCCTAAAGAATAAAAAAGAGAACTGAAGAAGACGTCTGCTGTCAACCTCTGGCCTCCACACACATGTAAACACCTGCATGTGCATACACATGAACATATACACACCCACATAGCAGCTAACAATTGTCTGTAACTCCAGTTCTAGGGGATCCAACAGCCTCTTCTGTCCTCCATGGGCATTGCGTGACACAGGTGCACTTACCTACATGCAGGCATAACATTTATATACATAAAATAAAAATAATAAATAAAATATTTAAAATTTTTTAAAGAAATTATCACTCTTTACCCCATAAATATGTCCAATTTTTATCTACTAATTGTTGTATGTTAATTAAAAAGAAAAATAACATTAATCAAAAATAAAGATGCCCTTGCTCACCTATTCCTTCTCTTTCATATTATTTACATTTTTTGGCATCTATTCCAATCCAAATTTACACTGTGTGTCTGCTGGCCATCTCCTGCACTGGGATGTAAACTTCCTGACAACAGCTTCCTTTATCCCTTCCTCTCCTGTACCTTTAACAGTACTTAGTTCACAGTAAGGATTCAATAAAAGTCTTGCATGAATGAATTTGTACACAAAAGCCACTATGAAGCACCTTCAAGCTAATGCCCCTGATACTAAACATTTGTTCTTCAGAGCACACCACAGACTCCACAGAGGGTGCCCCATTTCACAGAGAGGTTTCAGATTTAATCATTCTCACTTTCTCTGAATAAGTTTATAAGCCAGGAAAGATGTCAGGGTCTTACCAAGCAGGGGTAGGATTTTGTAGCTCTGCAGTTGACTTGTATCTTTTGAATTTATTTACAAGATCACAATACCTAAAAACATAACAAAAATAAGCCCGATTTTATTGTCCCTGGCAATACCAAAGCTAAGGAAAAGAAACCAAAGTCAACACAGTTGGAAGAGCACGAGTTTCTGTTGAGATCCATGGTTCCTGAAATGTCTACTCTTGTAAAAGAAAGTACTGGAACAAACTCATCCCAGAGTTCTTGTTGTGCAGAGCTGGACATTTTCTTGCTTTTGTGGTAGAAATAGTATCCTGATGTTGCTTTGTGAGCTTCTACTTTCACGCTCTAGTTTGGTGTGAAACCAGTTTTGCCACAGTTCCAATTCCCTGATCTCAGCATCTAACCCAAACCTCAGCCAGCCAATAGATGTATCCTATCCACAGGCCACAGTGATTAGGTCAGAATTGGATAGAGGACCCCAAACATGCCAATCAAGGCAAGAAAACTAAATTTCACACACACACACACACACACACACACACACACACACACACACACGGAATCTTTGACAGTACTATGAGAATATGCCTATCAGCACCTTGTCAGATTTAGGAAAGAACATGAAGAATCTCTAAGAGCCAATGTAAGAGAAATGAACAAAAAACAAAAACAAAAACACACACACAAAAACAATGTCTTGGTGACCTTGGTTGAACTGCCGAATCCAACAGTAGCAGAGGTGGGAACAACATCATAAAGATTTTCAGTTGATTAAGCCTATAAAGTCAGTGGGACTTTCCACTACTCTAGATCCATAAGTTTAACTGATACACCACTCAGGAGCTGGTGATGCCTGATCAGTTCCCTGACCTCAATAACTGTTGAGAGTTTACTGTGTGTCAGTCTTTAAGTTTGGTCCTGGTGAAGAATAAAGTTCCTATCCTCAAGGGACTCACTGTCAAGTGAGGGAAACAAGCAGACAAAACAAAGATCAAATGTGTAAGTGCTTTGAAAAAAGTAAATGCGGAGGGCAGGAGGCACAAGGAGGAGCGCTTCTGGTTAGAGGTGGAAGTCTGGGAAGGTGTGCTGGATAGCTTTAGTGTCAACTTGACACACCTGGGTTGAGGGAGGCTCAATTGGGGAATTGCCTCCATTGGACTGGCCTGTGGCCATGTCTGAGGGGCATCTTCTTGATGAGTGATGTGGGAGAGACCAGCCCACTGTGGGTGGTGCCACTCCGGGCAGATGGGCCTATGTTGTATAAAAAAGGAGGCTGAGCAGGGGCCAGGGGGAGCAAGCCAGTAAGCAGTGTTCCTCCATGGCCTGTGCTCCAGCTCCTGCCTCCAGGTTCCTGCCCCGAGTTCCTACCTTGGGCTCCCTGATGAACTGTGACCTGGGAGATATAAGACAAATAAACCCTTTCCTCCCCAAGTTGGTATTGGTCAGAGTATTTTGTCACAGCAATGAAGAAACAAACTAAGACAGAAGGCATTAGTGTTAGTCAACTTCCCATTATTGTGGCAAAATATTTGAAATAAATAGCTTAAAAGGAGAAAGGTTGCTGGGTGTGGTGTCTCAAACCTGTAATCCCAACACTCAAGAGGCAGAGGCAGAAGGATTGCTGCGAATTCAAAGCCAACTTTGTCTATATAACAAAACTCTATCTCAAAAAAAAAAAAAACCTAACCAAACAATAGGTTTACTTTGGTTCATAGCTTTAGCGGTTTCGGTCCATGGTAATTTTGGACCTGTGCTATAGCAGTACATCATGGCAGGAACACATGCTAGAGGAGAACATTACTTTCTAAGATGAGAATCAAACTTTCAACAATGGACTTTGGGGTAATATTCCAGATTCAAACTATAGCAGTCTCTGAGAGGATGAGACAACATAACTTGGATCTTGGAAGAACAATCAACCAGGTAAAGAAAATATAAGTTAGGGCAGGATGTGTGTGTGTGCACAGATAAAAATAGTCCCCCCCCCAAAAAAAATCTAAAGAGCAAATTCAAAGGCAGGAAGTATCAGAAACACAGACACAACACACATAAGAAACTGGAGAAGGCAGCGGTAGGAGGTAAAGTTGAGGGAGGGTAACAGAAGCCGGCTTGTGAGGGACCCAGTATACGGCTGTGTTAAGGAGTCTGACCTTTATTCTAAAAGGTCAAGAAGAATCATCAGAAGATTCTAAGCAACGCAACAATAATCAGAAAAAATTCTCATCTTAGAAGGATCACCTTACTATCATAAATGCTCAGACAGGATTTCGGAGGGGGTGATGAGGGGGGCTGGGGACAAGAGCCTCTCCAAGAAAAACTTGGCATCAAGTAAGAATGTGTTGCCACCAGGAGCTGAATTTTTCATTTCTTGTGGATAGAAGAAACATTCTGTCCTCCCTGTCAAGCAATAATATCCAATATATGTGAGTCAGATATATGATTTAAATTTTTCTAGTGGTTACATCCCCAAAGCAAAATGAAACAGGGTGAAATTGCTTTTAATACCATCTTATTTAACCAAATACATTCTAAATATTATAGCTTCAACATGGAAGCTATATAAAAATTCATTAATTAGGTATTTTACATTCTTTTTCAGTGTGTTTTCTTGACAACAATCCACATGTATTACCCATGTATGGCAGATTTCAGATGCTCAGAAGGCTGGAGGCTACTATATTGCTCAGCTAAGATTAGAGAAATTGATTCTGTTATTCAACTTTTCATTGTGGTGACAAAACACTCAATGAAAACAACTGAGAAAGGGCTGGAGAGATGGGTCAGTGGTTAAGAGCACTGGCTGCTCTTACAGATGACTTGGGTTCAGTTCCCGGCATCCACACGGCAGCTAACAACTGGCTATAACTCCAGTTCTAGTGAATCTGATACTCTTCTCTGGTCTCTGCAAGCACTGCATGTACCTGGAACACTTACACACGTAGGTAAAACACTCATAAAATAAAAATAAAATGTTAAAAAAAACTTAAATAGCTGAATATGGTGACATGTACCTATAATCACAGCATTTGAGAGACTGAGGTGGGAGCATGTGAGTTTAAGGCCAGCCTGGGCTACTTAGTGAGAGCATAAGGAGAAGAGATTTATTTTGACTCACTATTCTAGAAGCTTTGTGTTTGGCTGGTTACATTGTTTCTGGGCCATTGAGGTAGAACGTCAAAGCCAGCTAGCAAGGTAGAGCAGAGGTTCACTTTATGGTAGTCAGGAAGCAGAAAGAGAAACAGGAAAGGAGCTATGGACCAGAGACTCCCTTCAAAGGAATGTCTCCACTGACCTACTTCCTCCAACTAGACCTGGCCTCCTAATAGCCCATTAACCCATTACTGGGTTAACCCACTGATGAAGTTAGCACCCTCATGATTCAGTCACCTCTCAATGGTGTCATCAGCTGGAGATAAAGCCTTCAACACACGAACCTCTTGGGTAAGGATATTTTATATCCAAACCATAACAGATTCTTTGTTGTTTTTTCTTTTTTTTAATGTTTGTTTGGGTACTAGGAACCAAACTCAGAACTTCTCACATGCCCAGAACACACTTTACTACAGAGCTACATGTCCCAGACCCTGGCTGATTGGCTTTGATACAAAGCCTCTAACTGGGAGTCCCTTCCAAACCCAACCTTGTGCTTATGGCCATAATTCCTACACTGTATCTCTTTCACTTGCGTTGTGTCATTTATTGGTCATAATAATTCTTAGGCTGGCTCCACGATAAAAGGAGACCAGTTTATAAGTAATGCAGGTCTAGGAAAATTAAAGAACTTGCTCCAAATCCCACAGAAATCTGTTGGCACAGTTTATCTTCAGAAGAGGAAGAGAAAGTGCCAAATCTAAGTCGAGTAGCCCAGACACGAGGCCTTCCTTCAGCCTCTCTCCTTCCTTCTCAATCCACCCACTTAAGACTGAGTGCTCAGCCTGACTGTGGAGTGGATAGTCAGTACAGACTGTTGAATCAACAGACCCAGGCTTAGGAGACATTCCTAAGATGCATTTCAGAAAATCTGCATGTATAAACTGAACAAATGGGTTAGGGCTATGTGCTACTTTATGCTACTTTACCAGGTAAATGTGTACTGAATAGCATTCATCATTTAAGATTATTTCCAGATCAGACAAGATTAATATTTTTAGGGACCTTGGTGAACATACCGCAGTTAATTTTCCAGGACAATGATGCTGATTCATGATTCATATTCCTGCTGTCAAGGCATCAGGGTGCCTAAACTGTTTGGTTTAAGTTCTTGTATGAAACAGAAAGACCAAGGTTTCAGAACAATTGGACCTTGGTTTGGGTCTTGGATTCTCAAATTCTTAGTTAAAAGAACACTTCCAGGTAATAACCACACTATGATGAATACAAAACACAATCTGTAAATAACCCTAAACAAGCTGTCTGGCACAGTACAAGTGCTCTGCCCACTTTAATTCCCTCTTCCATTTCCCTGTTTAGAAACAGTAAAAGAGTAGTCTAGTAGACAATTTGACTTGCAGAAAAAGTAATATTAGAAAAATGCAGGACTTGGGAGATGGCTTTATCAGTAAAGCACTTGCCTAGCAAGCATGAAGACCAGGATTCAGATCCCCAGGACTCATTTCAAAGTGGGACATGGTTGCCTGTATCTGAAATCCCAGCAATGGTGAAATGGGAAGCAGAAACAGGCAGATTTCTGAAGCTCTCTAGCCAACTAGGCTGACCTACTTGGCAAGGTCCCAGGCCAGTGAGAGACCCTACCACATACAAAAAGCAGAAATTGCCTGAGGCATGACTCCAGTGCTGTTCTCTGACCTTCATACCCACATCCACCCAGGTGCATGCATGTACACACACATACACACACAAACACACAAACACACCCCACACTGAGAGAGAGAGAGAGAGAGAGAGAGAGAGAGAGAGAAATGCCCAAAACATGGACTGGCCCTTGCACAATTATAAGAGGAGAGTCTCCAATAAAAATTATTCCTTACCTTCTATTGACTTTCCCAATTGATGTGGCAGCCACTTAGCCAGTCTCCTGATCCCAGAAGCTTCCCAGCCTTTGACTAATATATACCAGATGTATCACTTATTGATAGAATAATTGTATTTAATTTCTGAAAATCTTGCTTTTCTATGTAACAGCTTTTCCAGTAATAGATTTGCATAAAGACTGCCCCTGGGACCTCATTAACTTTCTAACATTATTTTGGCAATGGTAGAGGGTCAGTAGTTGCTGGGTTGATGAAGGGGGACAGTCACAAAGGCTTCAAGATTAAGGGACCACCCTTACTTCAAAGTTATTGACATTTTTCTCAGTCTGGACAAAGGGGTTTAATTTTCAAGGTAGAAAAAGGTCCAAAGATTCTCTCCTAATAACTGCCAAGAAAAAAAAGTCATTTTTTGAAATAACATTATTTTTATGTGGTTAGGTTTGGGATTTACTCCAAATGTAGGTTCCAGGCTAGAGAGGATGAGGACTGTCATTCTGACTCCAGAAGTCTTAGTGCTGCACTTCTCCTCCTATTGCCTTTCTCTTTATGCCCAGTCTTTTCCAGTTTATTCAGCTGCTCTCATAATTATCCCCCAATTATTTATAATGGTAGGTTTCTGAAGCAGGAGTTAGAGAAACACCATGTTTTTTGAGCCTTAAACACCACTTAATGGAAATGGACTCCAGCAACTCATGTGAAGCTTAAGGCCAGATTTTCTTGGGGAAATTCTTTCTTTAGATTTGCTTTCATCTTTACTGAATTATTTTTCTAACACTTTACAGAATTTGTGCCGTTAAAGGAGAGAAATTTGGCTGGGTGTGGCGATGCATGCCTGTAATCCTAGCACTTGGAAGATGGAGGCATAGTAAAAGGGTCATCACAAGTTTAAAGGCCAGCTTGGGCAACACAGTTACGACTCTGTTCCCAACACTTGATAAATAATATGAAAATAAATAGACATGTCATTAGATAAGGGAGAGAATTCAAGGCCAGCAAGATGGCTCAGCAGGTTAAGGCACTTGCTATCAAGCCTGACAATCTGAGTTTGATCTCCGGACCCCACATGGTGGGAGGAGAGAACCAGCTCCCACATGTTATCCTCTGACCTCCACAAGTGCTGTGACACCTGCTCCCCTGCAACACACACTAAATTAATTAATGTAATACATTTTTTAAAATTTAAAGAGGTCATTATCTACACCCAACTGTTATAAATAACTGCAATTTCTTCACAGTTTAAGCCAGATATTCTATTTTTTTCGTTGTTTTCTTTTTCCATTTTTCACAAGTAAATGTGCACATTTTGTCTGTGTTGTGCATGTTTGTATGTGTGTGCACGTATGTGAGGACATGTGTGGGTGGGCAAAGACATTTGTGCACAGGCATATGGTGGCCAGAGGCAAATCATCTTCCACTTTATTCAATGAGGCAGGGTCTCTCAATCAAATCCAGAGCTCACAAATATGGTTAGTTTTCCCAGCCAGCTTGCTTTAGGGAGTCCCTGTCTCCACCTCCTTAGACTGGAATTACAGGCGGCCCAGCATGCACACAAGGCATTTAGGGCTTTCACAAATTTGACTCCATAAGCCTTTATACATTTAAAAAATATGCCTATATATAATTCATATATACGAGTACATGAAATTGGGCAGGAGAGGTAGTAAGGAGGTACGGGGGGAATCTAAATACAATCAAAATATATACCATGAAATCTGCTAAAATTCAATAAAAAAGGAAAACACACTGTAGGGCCAGGAAAGTGGCTCAGCAGGTAAAAGCACCTACCCCCAAGCCTGATGACCTGAGTGTGAGACCCCAGGCCCCACACAGTGGAGAGATGAGATGCCTGGAAGTTGTCTTCTGACCCCCACATGAATGCCCCCCCACACCCCAAATAAAGAAAATTTAATGAAAAATTAGAAGCATTGTGAATTAAAGAGAGCATGAGAAGGACTTTATTCTATTTCTTTCCTCTTCAGGATTCACTGTGCACTGTAGTTTTACCTACTAGCCTTCTGAGAAATCTTATAGTCTTATATTTCTGAATCCTATTTAACCATGATTAATTATTTGGGGGAAATATATTAATTTATATTGTATTAAGTACACACTTTGAGAACTACTCTCTCAATCTATTCTGCTCATTTCCCAAAAAGGACAGAGTGGCTGTTCCTGATTCTGAAGCACATTTGTCATTTACTCACTTAATGAAATGTTCATGTCCCCTCAAAATTCATATTTTGAAGCCCTAACCCCTTATTTGATTGCTTTAGGAGTTGGGGCTTTGGGGAAGTGATTTGGTTTAGGTGAGATCATAAGTACAGAGCCCCAGTGATGAGGTTAGTGTCCTGAAACTAGTGTCCTTATAAGAGGAAGAGACACCAGAGCTGCTTCTCAATGCCATGTAGGGATGAGGTGGAAAGATAGCTCTAGGAAAGCCAGGAAGAGGCCCACTAAGAGGCAAGCTGTTGTGTGTGTTCTGGGCCCTCCAGGTGGGGATAGAGTTGGCGCAGAGTCACCACACAAACTCTGGGAGTCAGGTGAGAAGCAGGCAGTGCAAGCAGCTGCAGACTCGTTTATTGCGGATATGGGGCTCCCTTATATCCTCCCGGTGTCCCATTGGTCCATTGATAGGTCATGTCTGTTCCTCATTGGCTGTCTGTATCAGGCCATTTTCGCGTCAGCTGTCTCTATGTCTTTTGGCAGAATACAGGTTTGACTCAGTTGGATGTTTTTGGCATATTTGCAGCATGCATGTGCAGGCTGTTCAGGCTGCACTTCCTCCTATATATCCACCCTTTTTCTTTTTGTGAAGCTCTAGTGGGAGCCAAGATTCTTTGCCTTGGCATTGTTGGCCCCACCTCAGGGGGTCCCCAGTATTATGGACAGTGCCTGTCTTAGGTTGGCTTGGTTAGCAAGCTCTTACCTGTCATTGACTACTGGCCCTCAAAGGGTGACCTCCATGGGTATGAGCCCACCAGGGTGATTGGGGAAGGCAATTATACAGAGGCCTCACAGATTTCCCTGTGAGCCAGGCCTGTAGGACCTCACCGGGAGGATCGCGGCCTGTGTGTTGAAGTGCCAAGAGGACCTGGAGTGTGGGTCTGTTGATGTGTTTTTGCTGTCGGGCATGCTGAAAGAGACACTTGACAAGGTTGAGTAGGACAAAAGGAATTAGGATAGCTATGATGGCCAGGAGAATGAGGAAAAATGAGGCAGGTGGGACAACACCTACGGAGACCTGGCACTTCCTAGCAAGGAAAAGAATGGGCATCCAAAGGTCAGGGTCCCACACGTGCTCAGGGGTGACCCATAGTGCAAGGATGGTAGCCTCATTCCAGAAAGCATCTAGGTCATTGGTTTTAACTTTAAGACCTCAGATGATAAAGAGGGATTTTAATGCCCTGATTTGGGGTTCCCTACAGCTGGGGGGCAGATTACCCATGTTAATTCTAAGACAAACAAAGAGAATGTGTCGGACCCAGATGTCTTGTGCTCAGTGGGGGACTTCCATTGTTCATTAGGCCACAGCCCTATGCCCACATGGTGTCTCTGGATGGGGAGAGGCAGTAGGGGGCCGCTCCTGGGTTCTGCCTCCTAGGGGTCAGCCTTTATCTGGAGGCACCCAGCGAACTGCAAGCAAAATGTGTACATCTCTAATCAACAGACAGGATGAGGGAAAAGGGAAAGAGGGAGCTCTCATGTTCATCCACAGGAGAACCGAAAACACATGTAACACGTAGGGGCTGACTTACCGAAACTTCAGTCAGGGGGAGTCTCACAACACCAAAGAAAGTAGGGGAGAGGCGCCCAGGTGGTCGCGGGTGGAGAAAGCGAAATGAAGGCTGATCTCTGGAGCGGTCAATGCACAACCGGCAGAAAAGTGCAAAGAACACGGTCCAGAAGAGAAAAGGGGCTACCACAATGATGGCCAGAACCCAAGGAAGGTCAATGCCCATGCCAGCATGGGGAACCCATGTTGGGAGCCAGATGTTGCAGGTGTCCTGGGGCCCTCCAGGCGGGGGTAGACTAGGTGTGCGGAGTCACGATTCAGACTCCGGGAGTCAGGTGAGAAGCAGGCAATGCTATCAGCTGCAGACTCGTTTATTGTGGATATGGGGCTCCCTTATATATGCCTCCCGGTGTCCCATTGGTCCATTGATAGATTGTGTCTGTTCCTCATTGGCTCTCTGTATCAGGCCATTTTCGTGTCAGCCATCTCTATGTCTTTTGGCAGAACACAGGTTTAACTCAGCCGGATGTTTTTGGCGCATTTGCAGCATGAATGCGTAGGTTGTTCAGGACACTACAGCAAGCCTACCAAATCCTTATCTTCAGCTTCCCAGCCTCCATTTGTTTCTTATTTATTTGAGTCAGGGTTTCATGTAGCCCAGGCCAGCCTTGAAATTGATGTGACCGAGAATGGTCTTAAACTCCTAAATCTCCTGCTTCTATCTCCCAAGTGCTAAGATTACAAGCATACATGACCACACTTGGTTTATATGGTGGTGGCGAATGAACCCGGAGCCTTGTGCATGCTAGGCAAGCACTTTATCAATTGAGCTACATCCCCAGTTTTCCACTTGTTTCTGTAGGAAACAAGCATCCATTGTCTAAACCCCACAGCCAATGTTATCTCTGAATAAGAGTTTGATTAAAGATACACACACTGTCATCCATTTCAAAGGGTCCTGATTCTGTAAAGCAGACTCTTATTTTAGATAGGAAGTTTCTGTCTCAAGGTCTGTTATGTGGTTACAGTAAAGCTTCTTAACCTTCCAGTGTGGATTGAAGATGTCTGCTCTCCAGGAATCCTCCAGGTTTTCAGCACCAAACTGGAAGAGCTGAGGCATTCAGCCTCCTCAGGGTCTGAGCAACTACTGGGTTCTCAGCCTCTCCAACATGCAGAAAGCCATTGTTGGACCCAGCCTATATTATGTAGACTAATCTAATCAATCTCTTTGTAGTATATATTAATTCTGTTTGTTCTTTTTCTCTAGAGAACCGTAATAGAACCATCTTCATAACTTCTTTCTAAAATTCATTCCTTTTTCTATCTTCTATCCTCCAGTAAAAGTCACATCTTAGTTGACAACCTTCAGGTTTCTTCTGATATCTACTGCAGTCATGTAGATTGATCCCATGATGCCACATTCTGTTGACACTACCACTTTGTATGTTTAGAACATGTCCTCCTTTCCCTCTGTCTTGCTTGCCTTGTTGGTATGTTTACGTCTGCCTAGAATAGAATGTCCTCCCACAGCATCAGTGTCTGGTTAAATCTGCACACATTACAGGTCAGTACAAGAACACTACTGACAGCTGGGCCAACACACCTTTAATCCTAGCACTTGGGAGGCAGAGGCAGGTGAACCTCTGTGAGTCAAAGGCCAGCCTGGTCTACACAGTGAGTTCCAGGTCAGCTGGGGCTACAAGGAA
>NW_008355272.1:2037158-2075604 GCF_000622305.1 Nannospalax galili
ACTATTGCCATAAAGCGTCTGCTATTGATTTACTGGGAGGAATTCATTCAACTGGTCACCAACTTATAGGAAGGTGTTACTGGGTTTCATTTTTATTTTGGAACTTCTCTCACAGTTAAATATAGTTTGAACCCAAGACCTCTGGTGTTTTCAACCCTTGAAACAGATACCGGCTAGAAAAGCTGGTCCTTTACCTTTTTTCTCTCCTCCTCCTCTCTCCTCACATTGATTTCCCTTTCACACAAAGCAAGTGCTTTGCCAATGCCAAAACTGCCTAAATGCAGAAACTCATTCAGCCAGAAATAAGAAATAGGATGTTTTCAAAATCGAACATCCACATCTCAATTTGTGAAAATGCACTGAGGTTTATGAAAAGACAATTTAATTCTGTTTTCGTTCCCCCTTTTGGCTTCAACTTGGATGTGATGGCTTTCCATCACATTAGTTTGAAGAGGCCCTCTGTTAATGCACTTAAGTCTTGACCTAGAGACCCCAGTGGGTGTATAATTCCCGGCTGAGCTGTGGATGGAGTATCACGTGGGGGAGGACTTGGCCTCAGCATACGTTAGGGACAAAGCTTGTGACACAAGACACTCTAGCTAGGGTAATTTTAGCTGCTCTCTTAAGTGGATAGCAGGTCTGTTTGGAAATCTGCTTCATTTCTCTCTGTTTTCTTCCTGAAAATCTCTCCTCTGCTCTCCTTCTCACTTTAAGTACAACATTACCTCCTGATTTTCTATTTTAAATATTCAGTGACAGACAACAGCTCACTCTCTCTTTCTCTCATACATACACACACCCACCCATCCACCCACCCCCCCCACACACACCAATTTAAAAAGTGAGCCCATGCCTGTCAAAATTCAGCAGAGTTGCCAAGTCAGAAAGGAGCTTTCAAAATAACTTTTATGTGGAGACCTTGACCTGTGCGTGCTGACAGTTACACATTCCAGCTTGTCATTTGTCTCTGACTTGCCTTCCTAAATGCCTCCATTGAGTTCTGCCACTTATCACCTGCTTAGTATGTGACACTTCATCTGCCAAGACAAATGTTGTATTAGAAAAGCTTTCCTGAGAATGAGGACAATCAAGGATTAGAACACAAAAACTGGGGCATTTTTTTGAGGGGGGTCCTTCTTTTAATCCTTTCTTTCTTTCTTTCTTTCTTTCTTTCTTTCTTTCTTTCTTTTTTTCTTTCTTTCTTTCTTATTTTATGTGTATGCATGTATTGCCTGAATGTGTGTAAGTACACCAGTGTTGTGCAGTGCTAGCAGAGGACAGAAGAGGATATTAGATTCCCTGGAACTGGAGTTATAGACAGTTAGCTGCCATGTGGGTGCTGGGATTCAAAACCTGTTCTTTTACAAGAACAGCCAGTGTTCTTAACTGCTGAACCATCTCTCCAGCCCCTTGATCCACTTTCTAATTTTGCTTTCCAGATCTTGCCTGTTGCTGGGGCTGGTTGGATTGGTAGGGTAAATTATTCTTTATAGATTTCATTTTCCCCTCCTTGAGACAACATCTCATATACCCAAGAGTAGCCTCAAAGTTGCTGAGGATAGCACTGAACTCCTGAGTCTCCTGGTTCCATTTCATGATTATAGGCATGTAACATCATGCCTATGTTTTATGCAGAGCTGGGGATGGAACCCAGGGCTTCATGTGTGTTACACAAGCATTCTACCAACTGAGCTACATCTCTAACCCTGTTTTGTTGTTGTTGTTGATTAAAGGTCTCACTATGTAGCCCTGGCTAGACTAGAACTCCCTATGTAGACCAGGCTGGCCTTGACCTCACAGAGATCTGCCTGCCCTCTGCCTTTGAAATGCTGGGACTAAAGGTCTACACCACCACACTAGACCTTGTATAGTTTTTCTGAGATAGGATTTCACCCTCTACCCCCTAAAATGACCTTGAATGTGTAGCAGTTCTTCCTGCCTCAGGCTCCCAAATTATGGAATTACAGGCATGAATCAGCACACCCAGCTTCAAACTGTTCTTGAAACTCAAAAACTCTGACAATAAATTTTATCAAAAAGTAATAGTAGGAGCCATTGAGATGGCTCATTGGATAACAATGCTGGCCACCAAGCCTGGTGATCTGAGTTCTAGTCCCAGGAACCACATGAGGGAAAGAGACAACCGACGCTCCTTGGAAGTTGTCCTTTGACCTTCACGCACACCCTGTGGTTTGCACCCTCCGAAACAAACAAAAAAATAAAATGACAGTGATTAAAAGCAAATTTTCACAAATATTATGGTGCTACTAAAAATGTACTCACTGAATTTTCAAAGCACTTCTATAGCTGTCTCATGAACATAATGCTAAAAAATTAAGTGAGCTAAATCCTTTTGAAAGTGAGAAGTTGACACCTTTGGTTATGGCTGGAAATGGAGTCCCATAATAGCCAAATATTAGGATCATAAACTGCTTCTGATGATAAATTTCATGGCTGGGTTACAGCCCAATGCTCACTCACACCTAAGAAGTGTCTCAGAACCTGTGTGTAAAAGTGAAAGCCTTTGTCTTTTCTCTTTGGTGAAAAATCTCAAAACTTACTCGTGAGAGATGTGAATTTGGCCCTCAGTATCAACAGTCCTCCCCAAACCTCAGAGGTCTCTCCCACCCACAGCAAAATCCCACCTGAGGTTCTTTGACAACTTTAATTCTCAAAGATGTGTTTTTTTCTGTCCATGGAGGGGGAGGGCATTGAGTTCATGAAAACAAGTCAAATCCATGGACATAAATTTTCACGGCAATCTGAAAAAGCAAATCTGATGTGTTACCCTCCTGCTTGAAATGCTTCAAAGACTTGCCACACATTTCATGTTCAAACCCAAATTACACAGCTGAGTTCCCCAGACCCTTTGTGACTGACCTCTGCCCAGTTCCCCATCCTCTATCTGTTCAACCACCCCAACCCCATGCCTATGGTCTGGCCAGTTAGAATCAATCACAATTTCAGTCTTCCTTCTCTTGACAAAGTTTGTCCCCGCCTTCCTTCTGCACTTGGTTTGTTCCTGTTTATCCTTTCAGGTGTTCACCTGCCTTACTCTCCAACATAACACATACATACATACGTATATACACACACACACACACACACACACACACACAGATATAATAAAATTTTCTTTTAAATAATTGAACTGCCTGAGACACAGTGTTTCAGGCTGCCCATCAGTGCATTTTTGATCGATGCGTCCTGTGTGGTAGAGAACAGATGACTCTAGGAACTGAGGACATAGCTCAGTGTATAGAGTGCTTTCTAAACATGCATGAAGCCCTGAGTTTGCTCCCCAGCAGTGCCTAAAACCAAGAGTGGAGGCCAATGCCTGAAATTCCACTACTAGGGGGATGGGCACAGGAGATCAGAAGTTTAAGGCTATCTTCTTCAGATCCAGTCTGAGTTACAGGAAACCTTGTCTCAAAAAAACAAAATAGAATAGATAAGAAAGATCTAGCATTTTCAAAGACTTTATATTAAAAAAAAAAATTCAGGCTAGCCTAGAGGAGTATATAGGCAAATGTGTGTATTTGTGTGGAGGCTGGAGGTCTGCTATCTTCTTCAGTTGCTCTCAACTTATTTGTTTGTTTGTTTACCAAGAGATGCAGTTTCAGTGACTCTAGAGCTCATCAGTTCGACTAGACTGCCTGGCCAGGAAGCTTCTGGGATCTGCTTCTCCAGCACTGGGATTACAGGCCTCACAACCACATTGGTTGGGTGTTGGGGCTCCAAACTCAAGTCTTCATACTTGTGTAAGCACTTTAGTGACTGAGCCATCTCCCCAGCTGGTCTCCCCCCTGACCCCATTTAATCTTCTCAGTAACTTTCCAGTGTAAGTTTTATTTTCTCCGTTGTACAGATAGATAAACTGTCCAAAGCCCACATAGAGTAGAGTTGGGATTCATTTCCAGATCTTTAAGAATCTAAGATCCTGTTCAGGTCGGGGGTACAGCTCAGTGGCCGCTGCTTGTTTAGCATACCCAAGGCCCCGGATTTGATCCCAGCACCACCAAAGAAAAATTCAAAATCCTGTGTTCTTTCCCCATAACCTATATACAGAGTGCCTCTTCTTTCTCCAGGAGGGTCTGGTGAGCAGAACATTTCTGGTTTCTGCCTTTTGAAAGTAAGGAGTACAGATGACTGAGACCCACAGGAAACTGGGTATGTCTGGGAATGGAGCACAAGACAGTTCTGGTACCCCTGAACCCTAAGTTTACTCATAAAGTTCAGGTTCAGAGAAAGAGGTTGACCTGAAGATGACAGAGAAAACATGAATCAGTAGCAAGATTTTAAACTTTCTTTAAAAATTTTGTCATTTCAATTTTATTTATTTATTTATTTATTTATTTATTTATTTATTTATTCCTCCTCCTCCTTTTTTTTTTTTTGTGGTCTTTTTGACAGGGTCTCCCTGTAGCCTGGAACTCACTATGTAGACCAGGTTGGCCTCAAACTCACAGAGATCCACCTTCCTCTGCCTCCCAAGTGCTGGGATTAAAGGCGTGTGCCACCACGCCTGGCCTATTGTTTTTATTTTTATTTTTGATGTGTATGAATGTTTTGCTTGCATGTATGTAAATGCACCGGTGTCATGCAATGCCCACAGATGTCATAAGAGGGCGTCAGATCTCCTGGAACTGGAATTCTGGATGGTTGTTAGCTACCATGTGGGTGCTGGGAATCAAACCCAGGTCCTCTGCAAGAGCCACTAGTGCTCTTCATCACTGAGCCATCTCTTCAGGGACTCATCAAATGTCAGGCATTAGTGAGTTGGAGACTAGCTTAGATACATGAGATCCTGTCTTGAAAAGAGGAAGAAGAAAAGGAAGGGAGGGAGGGAGGGAGGGAAGGAGGGAGGGAGGAAAGGAAGGGAGGGATGCCTCAGTGGTTAAGAGCATTTGCTGCTCTTTCAAAAGACCCAGGTTGGGAGGGAGAAAGGAAGGAAGGAAGGAAGGAAGGAAGGAAGGAAGGAAAGAAGGAAGGAAGGAAGGAAAGGGGGAAGGAAAGAAGGAGAAAGGAAATGAAGAAGGGAAAGAAGGAATGGGGAAAGGGAAAGGAAAGAAAAATAAAAGAAAGGGGCTGGAGAGGTGGCCCAGTGGTTAAAAGCACTGGCTATACTTGTAGAGGACCTGACTTCAGTTCAGAGCATGGATATGGTGGCTGACAACATCTGTAAGTTCAGCTCCAGGGGATCCCATGTCTTCTTCTGTCCTCCTTAGGCATTTCATGACATGGGGGCACCCACACACAAGCAAGCAAAACACTCATACACATAAAATAAAAATAAATAGATAAAATTTTTAAAAGAAAAAAGGCAGAATAAGTCTGCCTCCATTCTGGATGCCCTATCCACACTTTTCCTGGAGTTTCCAGATACAGGGTGGGGCTAAATTAAGCAGGTGCACTTCCACCTCTGCGGCTTCAGGAGTGTTTATGCTGCTGTAGCCCCATTGAGGTTTGGTCCAATGAGTATAATTCCAATGACCGGCTCAGCCTGTCTCCTTCCAGGACATTACACTGCCCTTTCTCCCCAAGAGTCTACTCCAGTCAGTTGGAGTTTGTACAGTCAGCTAGCTATACCTCAGCAAGTCCTGGCCTGGAATATATTTGGCAGGGAGGTTATTCTGACACTTCTCTGACTCATAACTTTGGGACTAACTTGGAGTACCGAGCCCTGGCCCTGCCCTCTTTTGCTTTTTCTCTGTGCTGATTCACACTGGGTTGGGATTTTTATTGTCAGCAGTCATAACTGTGTATGTGTAGAACTCTGATTTTAAAATGACAGGAGGCCAAGTCTAGTGTTTCTGCTAGCCTTGTTGTTCATTCTATGATTTTTCTTAATTGAATAAGGAAGGAAAGAAGGGTGGAGGAGGAGCTGGGGAAGAAGAAAGAAAAATAAAAAGAAAAGGAATATCCCACTGACCAAGTTGAACCTAGTCTCTTCTACCCTTCATAGTTTTGAACTTCATGAAAAAGGAGTGTCTTAGATCGAGTAGACACAAGAGGAAGGTATAGCATAGAGAGTATAGATTTTGGAGTCAGTGTATCTGGATAATTGTGTATTCACAGGCAAGTCAGAACAGGGTCCTATATCCCAGGCTGGCCTTGAACTCGACATGTAGCTGAGGATAACCTTGAATTTTTGATAGTTCTGCCTCTACTTCTTGAGTGTTGATATCTCAGGCATACATCACCACACCTGATTTAATGTGGTGCTGGGGATTGAACCCAGGACTTCTTGCTTGTTATGGTATCATTCTATCAAGTGAGCTATGTCCACAGTCCCTCATAGGCAAGTTGTTTAGCCTCTTTGAACCTCTGTTTCCTCAGCTATAAAACAGTAATGATGATATTTACCTGTAGAGCTGGTATGATGGTTAGGAATGTTACATACAAAGTGCTTGGTATACTTGAAAGCATTAAATAAATAAATAAATAAATAAATAAATAAATAAATAAATAAGTAAATAAATAATCAGCTATTTTTATTGAGGCCCCTTGAAGCAGTAAGAGTGTAACCTCACAGAAAAGAGATGGAATGTCATGCCTCTGAAATTAAGACAAATTTTTCTAGGCTCCCCTTGAGTAGAGACTTGATGTTGGGACCATGGTGGTTGGGTCCTAGGGACTGACTCAGGCTGTGAGAATACTTAAAACAGTGAATTCAGTAAAGATTCAAGCAGTAAAATCAAGTCAAGTCCTGTGCAAAGCAGAAGAAACCAGAGATAAAGACTGACCACAGTGTCCGGAGGGTCCTTCACTTACTGATGGAGTAACCTCACGTAATTTGTATAAATTACTGTAATGTGGTTCTCTTCTCTGTATCTCTTTGGGTTGTTGGAGGAATTAACAAAAATTTCACATGTGAAGTGTCCAGCACAACAAAGTACTTAGTAAAAACTGTCTTAAAGCTGGATGTTATAGCTCTTGAAAGCTGTGGCAAGAGGATTGCCATCAGTTCAAGGCCAGCTTGGCTACATAGTGAGTTTCAGGTCATCCTGGGCTACAGAGTAAGACTTGTCTTCAACAAACAAAAAAATGAAACGTAACTGAAAAAGATCTTAGATGTTAAAGAAAGACAAACTGACATTTATCCAGTTCAAGTGGAGGATAGCATAGACTTTGTAGCAATATTGTACTGCCAGGTTCAGGTCTGGGTTCCACCACTATCTGCCTTATTTTCTCACCTGTAAAATGGCTAGCATAATAATTTTCTTATCCGCACTTATTATATAAGTTTTGTGAGAAATAAATCTGATTTTATACACACATACGCACTATTTAGAACATTGGGATATGATCAAGTACACTAAAATATTTGTCAAGTACATAGATAAATAAATCAGTGTTGGGACAAGGACAGAAGACAAAACTAGAATAGCATGCTAATGAGCTTTTCTTCACTATGACAAAACACCCAAGAAAATCAGTTTAAAAGTAGAAAGTTTTTATATTGGCTCACAGTTTCAAAGGTTTCATGCATGGACACTTAGCCCATTGCTATAGGCCTGTAGTGAGGCAAACCATCAGGCAGGGAGAATGTGGCAAAACCAAACTACTTATTTCATGATACAGGGAAGCAAAGAGAGCTGGACTTTACAACATTGAATCATTAATTACAACACGGAATCCATTAGTCTGTGAATACACACACAAACACACACACACACACACACACACACACGCGTGCGTACACACACACGTATTGATCTATTCATGATGTCAGAGCCCCCAGTAGCCTCACAAGGACCTGCCTCTGAACATGGCTCAATTGAAGACCAGACCTTCAATAATGAGCCTTTAAGCCTATTTAAGACCTAACCATAAGTGGTGGGAAACGAAATTGGTTGGTTCTGGACCAGAATGGGGCACAAAGAGCAAAATCAGTAGTAAAGGAAAAGAAAATGTTTCCAAGACAATCATCCTAAGTAGAGTCACAATATTCATGTTTAAGTCACCAATTTTTCTTTTTAGATTGGTTGCAGATGGAGAAGTGTGACACTATGTCAGCCTCTGTTCATGGCTAGCACGTAGTGGACATGGTCCTTACAGCTTGATATGGACTCCAGGAAAATGCCCTATTATCACTGAAACAGCAAGCCCTGCTTCTTCAGGGTTCCAGAACCAGCAACTCACATTGGCTCTCCCCACTTCCTGTGGGTGTGAGCTTGCTCAGGGTAAGTTCCCTTCATGAGGAAAGGCTACATTTCAAGATGTTGTTGACACTGCCATAGCCAGCTTACTGAGCTGATGGGAGTCCCTGACTACATCTGCTTCATCTGCTGTCTGACTTCGGTGTACAAGCAGGATGTAAAATATTCAAATTCCAGTGATGGAGCCAACTGTGCGAATTCCTGACAGGCAAATTGAGACCCATTATCTGTAATTACAGTTGCCCGAATTCCATGCCAGTAAGACCTTGTTTTCCATCAGTTAGGGATAGCAGCTGCTCTCTGGGGCCAAATGCATCTAGGGAAAGTCCCAGGAATGGAGAACAACAGCTCTCACAGGGTTTTCCAGGCAACCGCTGTCAAGAAGCCCCCATTTCCTCTGCTTAAAACCTTGAAATGGCCTGCTGTGGCTCTCAGGATAACTCTCCAGCTGCTGGTCATCATCTTGAACTTCTCTTCCTCAACAGCCTTCACCTAAGCCCTACTGAATTGCTTATTTCTCATGAGTAACTTGATCCCATAGCACTGCCCTCTATTAAGGTGCTTTCCTATCTGTGATTATTAAAATCCACACCAGACTGCTGCTCAGACCACAATACTGGCAGTCCCCTCTCTCTAGCCTTAGCCAGGTTTGTGCTGTGAAACCCTCCCCTTTCATTAGAGATCTATAAGATGGAACCCTGACTCTGCCACATTGGCCAGATTCCTCTTCAGAGCTCCCTGCCATGCTGTCTTTCTGTGGTGCTGGGTCCCAAACTCTCTTCAGGGGCCCTGCCATGCTGTCTGTCTGTCTGTCCATGGTGTTAATAACTCTTTTAATAAACTTCTTACCCTTAACAATCAATCTCAGTGTCCCACTTCAACCTAGCATCTGAGACCTTTCAGTGATTACATCCTTTGGCCTGGAACTTACATCACTAACTCCAGTTCATCTTTTAAAAAACTTAGTTTGTGGTGCTGGAGAGATGGCTCAGCAGTTAAGAATACTGAGTGTTCTTGCAAGGACAGGTTCAGCTCCTAGCACCCACATGGTGACTAACAACTGTCCATAGCTCTAGTCCCAGGGGATCCGATGCCCTCTTGGGCATTACGTGCATAAGTATACTTAGTATACATGCAGGGTGTCAGAGGGTGTCAGGCATGGTGGCACATGCCTTTAATCTCAGCACTTGGGAGACAGAAGCAGGTAGATCTCTATGAGTTCAAGGCCAGCCTGGTCTACATAGTAAGTTCCAGGCCAGCTGGGGCTATATAGAAACCCTGTTTCAAAAAGATTTAAAAAAATACATGCAGGGAAAAGCCATAAAAATAAATGAAAAACCCTTAACTTGTGCCCTTTTTTCTTCTCTGGCAACTGATTCTTACTTTCTCAGGCTAGATTACATTTCCCCCTTTGGGCTCTCATTGTGCTTACACAACAAAACAATATCATTCTTTTCTGTAGTATGTATTGGTCTCTCCCATTCGACTATAAGCTTTCAAGGGCAAGCACCATTATCTCATGAATTTTTTTTTAATTCAAGTGCTTTAAATCCAGCAAAACTGTGCATACATCCAAGAGATGCCGGTGGTATAAGCAAATGTCTTCTTTGCTTTAGAGCTACAAAAGATTTCTCTCTTAGGATCACTGTTCAAACTTACTCTTAAAAACTGTCAGGAGTCAAAGGGATAGCTCAGTTGGCAAAATGCTTGTATTACAAACCTGAGGACTTGAGTTGGATCCCGAGAACCCATGTAAACAATAAAAAGCTTGGCATGGTGGCTTTCTTGTCATGCCAACACTGGGAAAGTGAAGACAGGTGGATCTGTAGGGCTCACTGTCCAGTCTCACCTACTAGACAAGTTCTGGGCCAGTGAGAGCTCCTGTTTCAACTAAAAGGTGGATAGCAACTAAGGAATGACGTCCAAGGTTGTCTTCTGACTTCTATACATATATGTACACATGGGTACCTACATACATGTACACATGTACCTACATACATGGGTACTCTACATACATGGGTACACACATACATACACAAGCAGTCAGTAAAAACCTATGAAAAGCATTGCACTGCTATATAGGGATAAATTCAACTTAACACATGCCCTTCTATTTTTAATGTTGTTTAATCTAAGGAGTTGAGATCCCTGGGCATTTGATAGAGCATAAAGACATAATTAACCTTATTGCTTCTACTTCTTCATGGTGAACTACTGAAGCCTTATTTAAATATATATATATTTAATATTTTATTTATTTTTATTTTATGTGCTTGTGTGTATTGACTGCATGTAGACAGGTGCACCCGTGTCATGCATTGCCTCCAGAGGTCAGAAGAGTGTATCACATCCCCTGGAACTGAAGTTATGGACCGCTGTTAGCTGCCCTGTGGGTGTGGGAATTGAACCCAGGTCCTCTGCAAGAGCAGCCAGTGCTCTTAATGGCTGAGCCATCTCTCCAGCCCCTTAAATATATTTTTTAAAAAATATTTTACCATTTTAATTTTATGTGTATGAGTGTATTGCCTACATTTATGTAAGTGTACCAGTGTTGTGCAATGCCCATGGAGGTCAGAAGAGGGTTTCAGATCCTCTGGAACTGGTGTTACCAATGGTTGTTAGCCACTATGTGGGTGCTGGGGTTCAAACCCTGGGTCCTCTGCAAGAATAGTCAGTGCTCTTAACTGCTGAGCCAACTCACCAGTCCCTTATTTAAATATAAATTTAATGGGGCTGAAGAGATGGCTCCATGATTAAGAGTGCCTTCTGTTCTATCAGAAGATTCAAATTTGGATCCCAGCACCCACAATAGGTAATTCAAAAGTGCCTGTAACTCTAACTCCAAGGGGTTCAACACCACCTTCCAGCATCTATGGGCACCACCCTGATTGAAAAACAAATTCTCAAGAGTAAAAATTAGTTCTTTAAAAATATCATCTGAACTATAACCACTAAGAAATGTCTTTTTTAGGGCTGGTGAGATGGCTAAGCCTGACAACCTCAGTTTAATCCGCAAGATCCACATGATAGGAGAGAACCTGTAAGTTGTACTCTGACTGCCACACGAGTGCCGTAGCACACATGCCCCTCACCAAATGTAAATGTAAAAGTATTTTTCCAAGAAATATCTACTTTAAATAGACGTATAGAAATATGTTAAAATAATTGACTTGGCTGGGTGTGGTGATACATGCCTTTAATTCCAGCATTTGGGAGGCAGAGAAAGGTAGGTTTCTGTGAGTTTCAGGCCAGCCTAGTCTACACAGCAAGTTCCATGTCATCCTAGGCTGCATAGTGAGACTTTGTCTCAAAACAAAAACAAAAACAAACAAGCAAGCAAACAAACAAAACCTTAGTAATAATAGGGGCTGGAGAGCTGGCTCAGTGGTTAAGAGTACTGGCTGCTCTTGCAGAGGATCCATGTTCGGTTCCCAGCACCCACATGGTGGCTAACATCCATCTACAACTCCAGTTCTAGGGGATCTGGCATTCTTTTCTGGCCTCCGTGGTTATTGCACACACAGGTACGTACCTTTAGTCCCAGCACTAGGGAAGCAGAGGCAAGTGGATCTTCATGGGTTCCAGGCTAGCCAAGGCTATATAGGAGAGCCTGTCTCAAAAAACCAAATAAATAATAAATAAATAAATAAATAAATAAATAAATAGCATGTGAGGAACTCTAACAGGGCTCCATAATGAGAAGACATTCCCTTTAAATCTTATCTGCACTCATAGGACAATGATGTGCAGGCTGTGTGAGCAAGTTGCTATCAGCTTGAATGGGAAAACCAGAGACATAGCATTAGTTGTGATAAACAAAGGGTGGCAGTTCAACCAACCACTGTGAAGACTCAACATACTAATTTGAACCTATTCATGGGGCATGTTTGTTAGGCATCAGTTACATAATGAATCAAATATTCACACCTTACATAATGTTAAATAGTTAATACTACCCTTGAACTCTAGGAGTTTCTCAACTCCCTAGACATTAAGCCAATCAAGGTGTTCTCTTTTAATCTCTCTATCTGTCTCTCTTTTCTCCCCCTCCCTCCCTCCTTCTTCCTTCTCTCCTTCCTTTCTTCTTCTCCTCTCTTCCCTTGGCCAACCAGAAGCTCATAGTTAAATTCACAGTTTAAATCTAGAATCTGGATTGCCTTTATGAACTATTTACTCTCTCTAAACATCATACCTTTATACCTCTATCCTGACATTTTTTTAATCCTTATTTTACCATTTCATGATATGGATCTTCATTTCATATTGTATCCAGTGAGAAAAGGAGTGTGTTTAAGGGTCTTAATCAGTAACATGTACATATGGGTTGGTTGAGGAAAATAAATTTTCTCACAATTCTAGGGATTGGAAGTTCAAGATCAGAGAGCTAGTTTGGCCAGTTCTTCTGAGGGTTCTTTCCCTAGCTTGCAGATGACTATCTTCTTGTTTTGTTCTGACATGGCAGAGCAGGAGCTGGAGAAAGGGAGGGGGGCAGAACACTCTGATTTTTCTTTGTATAAAGACACTGAAACCCCATTTCCAAAGACTATTACATGGGGATGGTACATCAACATATGAATTTTGTAGAACACAGCATTCAGTTCATAGCACATGGTGACAAAAGTCATGTTACCTTTCTTCAGCATCCAGCTATTTATCATCTGTGTTCCACCAGAATTCAAGACCAGAAAAGTCTTCTATTTTGGATCAGTCATTGTAAAACCAAGTAAGCACTCTAACAAAGGCAAGAAGGTTGGTTCTCACACTGAGCCAAGTATATATCCTTGGTTATTCCTTAGCCATCACAGAATCCCAAAAGATGAGCAAGGTGTAACGGTGAGGCAAGCTCCTTTCACATTCAAGTGAGTTATGCCACGTATGTAACAAGAGACTTCTATGTGACAGGCAAGGGCTGGATGATCATATAACCTCATCTAATCTCATAATCCCAAGAACAGAATATATTAGATAATATATTAGATAATTTGCACAGCATCAAGAAATTAGTTGAAGCTGGGTATGGTGGCTTATGCTTGTAATTTCAGCACTTGGAAAACTGAGGCAGGAGGATCACCTTGGGTTTGAGGTCAGTCTGACTACACAGTGAGCTTCAGAATAGGTGGGCTACAGAGAAGACCCTGTCTCAAAACAAGCAACCAAAAGGGCTAGGCATGGTGCTGCATGCCTTTAATCCCAATACTCCAGAGGCAGAGGCAGGTGGAGCTCTCTGAGTTCGAGGCTAGCCTGGTCTACATAGTGAGTTCCAGGCCAGTCAGGGCTTCATAGTAAGACTGTTTCAAAAAAAAAAAAAATACAGCCCCCCCCAACAAACAAACAAACAAACAATGTGGAAGGAGAGAATTGATACCCCAAAGTTGTCCTCTGACCTCCACATGTGCACCATCGCATGCACCAGCTCTCTCACCCATACACATACATACACATGCAAAAATTTTTAAAAGCCAATAATAATAGTAACAATTGTAATCTCTGTCCTTGATTTCCAGGAGGCAGAGCTATGATCAGGAACATACAGCTGTGACAGGCTGGGTTGAGTCATCTGTCCAGAGTCCTCATGCGGAGGCTGTCAACTTACCAACAGCCCAGAGCAGGGGCCTGAGGACATTGGGGTGTTGCCAGAAGCAAATGAATGACTGTTGAGTGGAGAAAGCAGCAAGCATCCTCTGTATCTCTGATCTAAAAATAATCCTTTTTATCCTATTGCGTGTGCTGTCCTTTCAGTGTGCTCCATACCAAAAGGATGGTTCAGGCTAGATTTTCCCTAAGGACATGGTCTGCAGACAGTATAAGATCATTCAGTGGGTCTGGCGGTGGGGTCTCCTGTCACCATGAAGGATGTGTGAGCAGTATATCCTAAAGCTCTCAGGACCTTGAGGATGGCTGGACATGTATGTGGCTTTGGCCTGTGACCTCTTGTGCTTCTTCCTTGAGCTCCAATAAACCACATCAGAGTAAGTGCCTGACATTCTTGGGATTAGAAGTTCATGGCTTTGAGAGTCTTGCTGCACTCAGACTAACCTGTGTCCCATGAGAACTGAGAACGTTATAAGGACAGCATCCTAAACCCTGAAAACAATGTGCATTAGCATAATCTATTTTCCAGGGGACTCTGTTCTGCTTTGGTATTTGTCCTAGAGCTAGATTGTGGCTCTGCCACTTAAGTGCTGTGGGACCCAGGACAGGCCAGGTGACTTCCTGGGCCTCAGTTTTCTCTTTTGTATAATGAGGCCTTGAAGAAGTGTTAATAAGCCAGGTGTGGTGGTGCTCATTTGTAATCCCAGCACTTGGAAAATGACAAGAGAAGGATTAGAAATTCCAGGCCATCCTCAGCTACAGGAGAGTTGAATCCAGCCTGAGTTACATGAGACTGCCTCAAAACACAAATCAAACAAAAAAAGAAGGTGCTAGTGACAGCCTGGCCTGGTAGAGGCTCAGCAAGGTTTGTTTTCTCATTTATTGCTGTTGTTTTTCCACTTCCTGCTCCCCTTTTCCAGGAGGCCATTATCAGACTTCCCTGGAGTCCATGTTATGCAACTTGTAGATAAACCAGTCAAATAGAAATGGAATGAAAGGGATGGGTAGGAGAACCCTGGGGCAGGGCCTGGGGACTTGAAGTTGAGCAGAAAATCATAGGCTTTGGAATTTGACTGGTTTAGAATCTTGGTCCCATTACTTGTCAGATAGAAAGCTCTGGGAAAATTCCTTCATATCTCTGACAGTCAATTCCCATAATGAAAAAAAAAAAAACCAAATAAACAGATATTGATGTTTGTGGTTGTTGTAAGGATTAATTGAAATACTGATGTCTATAAAGACTTAGCACTAGGTAAGCTTTCAATGAGTCTTTGTTCTCTCTGTTTTCAAAGTCAATGGAGCTGGGTGCAGTGGTACAAGCATGTAATTCCAACATTGGTAGTGAGAAGGAAAGATCAGGAGTTCAAAGTAATCCTGGGCTATAGGAGACCCTGTCTGAAAAAACAAAACAAAACAAAAACTCCAATTGGTGTCTCACTCCTATAACCTAAGCACTTGGGAAACTAGAGGTCGGAGGATCACGGACTATGGATCATGGGCTATAGGTTAGCCTGGGCTGGAGTGAGATCTTGCCTCACAATAAACCAAGAACAAACAAAAAAGAGTCATTAATGTGTTGGTGAAGCGTGGTTGGCAAGACTCTCCCACAAAAATGCAGAGAGAATAATCTATTTTTTTGAAGACAGGAACACCCAGACCTTTGCTCATTCCCCTTCATTTCTCCCAGTTTAATTCCCGCCCTCCCATCCCTATTTTGGAGGCTGGGCAGAAAAAAATAAAAAAAGTAAAGGTCTGCTGACAACTTGCTTCACGCTAAGAGAATGCTATGCATTATGGGTGAGAAGTCAAATAAGTAAAATATACAATCTTTGTCCTTGAGAAGCTTCTGACCTAATTAAGAGAAATAAAACTGTGCAAAAGAGGCTGTTTAAAACATGGGAGGGACCAGAACAATAGGCTGTTCACCAACAGCCAATAAATGTGGAGGAGTGACCAGAGGTGGCCAGGGAGAGTCTGCAAGGCTTTTAAAGCAGGGAGAAAAGGCCCCAGTAGAATCTCAGAGGTGGAATAAAAGCTTTCCTGTGTGGGATGGTGACCTCACTAACTGCACACTAGGAAGGCATTGTGCGTAGGTAATGAGATAACAAGTCAAGAGGCTGTTGGGCAATTGAATGAGGTCAATCACTTATTAAACATAAACAAATGCCAGCAGTCTTCCCAAACCAACTTGTTTGAAAAAATTAAAACTCTCATCCACCAGAAGGCAGACACCACTCCTATGATCACCGCTTTGTCTTAACTTCCTGACAATTCTTATGTACAGATAAAACGATCAGGCCCAGAACTCCTTCCAGTGCTGCAGCTCAGCATAGACCAAAGAATAGTGCCACTGTATACAGAAGTTTAGATCATTGTATCTGAACCACACCCCCAACCAAGGAGAGGGGATGCTAAAGGTGCTAGTTCGCGACTTTAGTTTCTCAGTCTTCTGAGTATCATGTTTATAGCCAGGTGACATCATGGCATGATAGTTAAGGCATGACTGTGTCCCTTATTGGTCATGTGAAATATGTCCGGCTCGACACAGGGATGATATTAATAAGGGCAATTCTCCCCTGTAATTGCTGGGAGGTAATTAATTTAAAAGACTTAGTACAGTTGCCTGGTACTAGATTGTACTTATTATTATTACCTTAAAGTAATTTAAAGTTTGGTGAAGTTGAGGCACTATTTTTTTCTCAAAGGGCATATCTATGTGGCCTAAAATAGACTAGAGTTTAGGTTAAATCCATATGTTATTCTGGGTGGATGAAATGGAGATCTTCCGTTAATCTTCTGGTACATATGAATGTGGAATCACCGGTGGAACAGGTCTGTATGTATATGTATGTTAATTAAAAAAAAAATTAGTGCAGGTGTTAGTGGAGGCCGGAAGAGAGCATTAGATACCCTGGAGTTAGAGTTAAGGAATTTGTGAGCCACTTGGCATGGGTGCTCTGAAAGAGGTCCTCTTTCAGGTCCTCTGAAAGAGCAGGAGGTATTCTTAACTGCTGAGTCACCTCTCCAGCCCAATTTTTTGTTTTTCTTTTTTGAGGCAGGGTCTCACTATGTGGCCCTGGTTCACCTGGACCTCGCTATGTAAACCATACTGGCTCTGAATTCACAGAGATCCACTTGCTCCTGGTCTGATTTTTTTTTGTTTGTTTGTTTGTTTGCAAAGTACAATTACTTTTTCAGGGCATTGCTTAGAAATGAATCATCTATTTATATCTGTCATACATATGTACAGATAGTTTATAAATATGAATAAACTGCCACACCTTTAATCCCAGCACTCAGGAAGCAGAGGCAGGTATATCTCTGTGAGTTTGGGGCTAGCCTGGTCTACATACCGAGTTCCAGGCCAGCTAGGGCTGTATAGTGAGTGAGACGATGTCTCAAAAAAAAAAAAAAAAAAAAAGGAGGGTGGGGTTGTTGGAGACATGACTCAGCAGCTAAGAGCACTGACCGCTCTTGCAGAAGACCTGATTCAGTTCCCAACATCCACATGGACAGTAACAATCATCCTTAATCCAGTTCCAGGAGATCTGACACCTGCTTCTGGCCTCAGTGAGTTTGCATGCATGGGTGTGTGCACTAACATACATGCAGGCAAAACACTCATATACATAACATAAAAATAAATAAAAAAATTTTTAAAGAATATAAATAAACTATATCTTAATCAATCACTTTTGATATTTAATTCTGAACGAGATGGACCAATTGCCACTGGCTACAGAGATATGTATCAATATAGCTTTGATACTTTTTAAAAAATATTTTATTTATTGTTTTTATTTTATGCATATGTGTGTATTGCCTGCATGTAGGTTAAGTGCACCCATGTTGTGCAATACCCGTGGAGAACAGATGAGACTGTCAGATCCCCTGGAACTGGAGTAACAGACAATTGTTAGCTGCCATGTGGGTGCTGGGATTCAAACTCAGGTCTTCTGCAAGAACAGTCAGTGTTCTTAACCGCTGAGCCATCTCTCTAGCCCCCAGCTTTGACACTTATTAAATGTATGGAGAATGTCACTGAACCTCCTGCCTCAGTTTCCTCATTACAAACTTTTAAGACAGGGCCTGGAACTCACGATATACCCAGGCTGGCCTTTGTCTCACAGAGATCCACCTGTCTCTGCCTCCAGAATGCTGGAATCAAAGGTATGTTCTACCAGGAACAGCTCTCATGGTAAATTATTATTGTTATGTAACTCAGAGAGTTGGAGCAGGGACAAAATGGGATGCCAAATAGAATGTGCCTATCAGATGTTAAAGGACAGTTAAACGGGACTGCCATCAAGGTCTTGGCATTGGAGTTGGAACTGTGGTTGAGTTAGTAGAGTTAGTTCTTGTCTAGCATGCACAAAGCCCTGGGGGTTTGAAGCCCAGCACTGCATAGACTGGGTGTGGGAAAAAAATTATCATCTCAGCACTTGGGAGGTGGAGGCATCAGGATCAGATGTTCAAGGTCATCCTCAGTTATATATGGAGTTCAAGGCCAGTCAAGGCTACATGAAACCAAGCCTCAAAAATGAACAACAAAAAATGTCTTGTTTTCGTTTTCTTGTCTGTCTCTCTTACTTTCTGGGAGAGTTTGGAAGAAATTATATGTAGGAGGAAGCATGCTTGGGGAAGACTAGTGAGGAAGAAAACAGGTTGGGCGAGCATATTTGGTCTGTCAGTAAGTGTGTGTACCTACAGCCTGAGCCTCCCTTAGACAGAGGATGACTCTGACACAACCTATCTTGGTAGGAGGTTTCAAAAGAAATTGCCTCTGCAGCAGGCTAAGTTGTTTACTTAGCAGATTGTCCCTCTGACCTGAATTCACCCTCTCTCTGGACCACAGCTGATTACTGGAAACATCCAGCTTCTCCAGGTTCACAGGTCCAGGAGGATGAGGGTGCAGAGTTCTGGGCTGGGAGTGAGGGCACCTGCATTCTGGTCCCGCTCACTACTTTCCAAGGATGTGCCACTTCTCTCTGGGTCTCAACTTCTATGGTTTCAAACTGATTCTGTATGAATTCTAAGCTCTAGTGTCCTTTAATTCTATGAATATATAACTTAATGTCTAACTAAAGAATATAGTCTTCAAAGACAAAGTGCAATTGCCTCATTCCGCCATGAAATTCCTCTGGCTTTCTAAATAGAGAGGGCTGAGATTCAACTAGATGAATAATGAGGATGAGCAAACATGTCTCTAAAGCCAGGACCCAAAGTGTGGTCTTTAATGCCTTAGATGTGATGCCGCCAGAGCCCGTGACACTCACACTCACACTCCAGTGGCCTGACGTGGGTCTCCTGATCGGGAGGAATTGTTTTTACTCTCTAACTGGGGTGTTCTCTTGCATCAGAGCTGGTTTTCAAAGCCATGTCATTCTGGAGAGGCGTCTCTCTGTTCTCAGGCACCCAGCTAGAGCAGCCCACGCCTCTCTGCACTTGTTCCTTTGAATGAATGTGTCAGAGCACGTACAGTCATAGGGAAAGTATGAGCTCTCCTATGGGCTCCCCAAAAAAATCCCTCCAGGGCTGTTTTCTCTGGAACTGAACTCAGTCTTTTGCTGAACTCTCAAAATAGGGATGTCTCTCAAATTTCATGAAATCTGTTTTCTTTTTGCTTTGGATTGTTGTTTGTTTGTTTGTTAGAGTTTTGAGCCAAACCCAGGGCCTTGCACTTGGAAGGCAAGCACTCTGTCACTGAGATACACCCCTATCCTCTTTGAGGGCTCTGTGTTCCTAGGTGAAATACCTTGTTTGCTAAGTCAAGACTGTTGAGTAGTGAGTACTGGAATATAACTGACTACTTTTTTTTCTTTTCTTCTTTTTTTTTATTTTTTGGTCCTTTTGAGACAGGGTTTCCCTGTAGCCCTAGCTGGCCTGGAGCTCTCTAACTCACAGAGATCCACCTGCTTCTGCCTTCCAAGTGCTGGGACTAAAGGCGTGTGCCACCACACCCAGCATAACTGGCTAGTTTTTAACACAAACATAATTAACTATCTTTGTTGTTATTGCTGGTTGCTTAGTTTTTTGAGACAGGATCTCATGTAGTCAAAGATGACCTTGAACTCCAGATCCTCTCTCATATACCTCCCCAGCATGGGGATCACAGGAGTGTATCTATCATCACACCCAATTTAATCAAGTATCTTTACATTTTAAAACATTGGATTAACATTCTGTATTGGATTAACATACTGTCCACACAACAAACACTATGTGGCATGTGCTAGTAAACCTAATTTACAGATGATGAAAGTGACATTTAGGAAGGCTAAGTTTTGCTCAAAACCACAGCAAGTAAGGAGTGAATCTGGGATCTGAATTCCAATCTTCTAACCCCAAGATCAGTGTTCTTGCCATTAATACAACAAAACCAGGAAGTCAATTCAAATCTACATTCTCACACAAGCAGGAAGAGTTCTTCTTGGTCACTGATCTCATGAGTCATTAGCTCCATTTGTTTGCCAATATCATTTTTATGGTGGTTTTGTCATTTTCCTGACACTCGGTAGCTCCTGCAGAGCAAACTCAAGCAGATAAGGTACTGGCGTTAATTCTTAAGAGGTTTCTATTTCATAGAAACAATTCAAGCAAGAGAACAATGCTTTATGTTTTTGTCTTAAAATGAGAGCACAGAATAGGGGGCAGGAGACTTTAAAAAATGTTGTTGAAATCTTCCCATTAAGGCAAGTGAAGTCATCAACACACTCATTTGCCGAATATTACTAAGCATCTATTATGTGTCAAGTTCTGAGCTAGCAACCAATTCTATAACAGGAAAAATGATTTACTCTTGAACAGGTATAGTTCCACAGAAGAGCTAAAAATGCCAATATTACATGGGCTTGGTGGTACATGCCTTTTACTCCTAGTCCTTGGGAGGCAGAGGCAGGCAGATCTCTTTGAGATGGAGGCCAGCCTGGTCTACATAGTGAGTTTCAGGTAGACTGGGACTAGGGAGACCCTGACAGAGAAAAATGCCAATGTTATTGCAACAATAAGTGCTAAGGGCTCCAGGACTGACACATGTGCAAAGTGTTTTTTATGGAAGCAAAGCAGGCTTAAGGGCTAGGTAAAATTTTATCTGCATTGTAAAGCATTAATACAACTTGACAAATAATGAAGAGGGGCATGATCATTTCAGAAAATCATTGTCATCATCAGTCATCATCTCATCATCGTATAGTGACTTTTATTGGCCAGACATTACACTGAGCATTCTCTGTACATTTACTCAGTTGATCCTCACAATAAACCACAGAAGATATCCCTTCTGAATCCCTACTTTTCAGCAGGAAAAAATGATCAGAGGGGTGGAAGGGTTTGTCCAAAGTTCCTTAGCTAGTAAGTGGCAGAGTCAGAAGGTGTGTGGATGTTTGAATGAGGTAGGAGCATTTCAGTGTGACTGAAACCTGGTGCACAAATTGTGTCCTTTGGTTGTTCTCCAATTTCCTGTTTCCCACTTTGTCTCTTTGTGATGACTTTAAGTATATAGCTTGAGAGGCTGGGCATGTAGCTTAGCTAGTAGAGTGCTTGCCTAGAGTGCACAAAGTCCTGGATTTGATCTACAGAAGCACATAAATTGGGTGTGGTGGCACACACCAGTATCCAAGAACTCAGGAAAATCCTAAGTTCAAGGTCATCCTTGGCAACATTCCAGTGTGATGGCAGCCTGTGTTACTAGACGAAAAAAGTATAAAGTTTGAATTTTGAAACCATACTTATGATTTAGACTTTTGGTATAAATTTGCAAAATGTATGGGCTGGTGAGATAGTTCAGTAGGTAAATGTACTTGTTGCATAGGCCTGAGGGAGGACCTGGAGTCAATGCTTGGAAACCGTATGGTGGAGGGAGAGAACTGACCTCTGAGGGTTGTCCTCTGACTTCCACACATGTCCTCTGACTTCCCTACCACACCACACCACACACACACACACACACACACACACACTTTAAAACTAATCTGCTGAATGATAGCTTACCATCACAACCTCTTGGAGGAGATTATTTGTGTGGTGGTGGTTTTGGTTTATCTGAAACAGGCCCTCACTATATAGCCCAGGCTAAACTTGAACTCATGATCCTGCTGCTTCAGCATCCTGAGCAGGCATACATCAGCATACTCGGAAGGTACTTGTTTCTTTTCCCTCACTTTCGTCAGCACTAATAGTTTACTCCCTGTAGTACAGCCCGGTGATGTGGAAGAGACCGATTTACTTCTGGTCCTTAGGGACTCAGTGTTCTTCCTGTAGAAACCTTGGTAATCCTTAGTGTTAACGTCTGCCCTTGTTCTCCCAGAATCCATTAAAAGCACAACTCTCTTTCGTAGTTTGATAATAATCCAGATTGAAGAATGTTGGACCCGGGGGTGGTGGCATACACCCATAATCCCAGCACTCAGGCTGTGGTAGGGGGATTGCCCTGAGTTTTAGGCCAGCCTGAGCTGCATAGCAAGATTCTATCTCAAAGCAAACACACAACAACAACAACAACAACAACAACAACAGATTAATGCTTTCTTAGGAGAGATGGCTTTCATGTTCCACTTATTTCCCTGGGGTCTTGATTTTTGTTATATATGAGCCTGAAGTTTCTTGATTTCTTTTCATTACTTAGATATTTTTATAAAGATTAAAAGAAAAATTAGCTGGAAGGGTTGCTCACCTATAATCCCAGTGCTTAGGAAGTCTAAGCAAGAACACTAGAAGTTGAAGATCATCCTCGGCTACATAGCAAATTCTGGGCCAAATTTGGACTACATGAGATCTTGTGTCAAAACATTTGGTTGATAGAGGACTTGCCTAGCATGTGTGAAGCTCTCGGTTCCATCCTCAGCACTGCATAGCGTTTGGTGCACCTCTGTAATCACAGTACTTGGGAGGCAGAGGCAGGAGGATCAGAAGTTCAAGGTCATTCTTTGCTCCATAGAGAGAGGCCACCCTGGGCTTATAAAAAGGAAGAAGGGAAGGAAGGGAGGAAGGAAGGAAGAGAAAGAGACAAATTAGCTTAAATGTGCTTATATTTTAGCAGGAAGATTGGTCCAATCATTAGTCCTTCAATTATGGGAAACTCAAAGGTCCAAGATTCAGCTAACTCTTACAGGAACCCTATGATGTGATGAAGATAAAACCTTTTTTTTCTAATGAGGCAAATGTAATTCAGGGAGTTTAAACAACTTCCAAAAGGTCACACAGCTAATAGAGGATGGGGCTAAGATTCCAACTCACATTTCTCTTACTTTAATTTCCACATTTTTCCCTCTTCCAGATTCACTCCTCACTAGCTGTGCAAACTTGGAGAAGTCACTTAACTTCTCTGTGTTTAAATTTCTTCATTTATAAAATCCCTTAGCCAGCTTTCCATTACTATAAGAAATGTGAGATAAATTAACTAAAAGAGGAAACGTATATTTTGGCTCATGATCTCGGGTTCCAGTCAATTTGCTTTGGGGCCTGTGGTGCAGTACATCATGATGGGAGCATGTGACAGAGAAATGACAGAAAAGCCTGTTTACCTCATGCTGGTCAGGAAACCAAGGGTTCAGGCTTCCAATATCTCCTCAAAGAGCACATTCCCAACCACCTAACTTCCTCCCAGTAGGCCTGACTTCCTCGATGTTCCACTGCCTCCCAATAGTGCCATGGATTGGAAGCCAAGCCTTTAACATGTGGGCATTTTGGGAACATTCACAATCCAGATTATAGTACAAAATGAATATATTCAAAGGATCAACATTCAAGAATTATGCAGGTGAATTGGGTTAATACATATAAAACATTTATAACTGCACACAGAATTTAACAAATGATTACAGTTTCTAATATTATTACAATCCTCTAGAGAAATCAGACTTGTCTAGGAAGGGGAAGCTTATGATCTATTTAAAAAAGAATACTTGCCAACCTCTCTTTCTGTGTGTCTGCCTCCTGATTCCCCTCCTTTCTCTTTCTCTTTGTCTCTCTCAGTCATTTGTTTGTTCATTCATTCACTATTTATGGGCACCCTCCAGGGTCTAAGTCCTTTCACACAGCATTCATGTAGGGTTTGCAGAGTTTGGATTAAAGCTATAGGTGTTGCTCTGCTCTGGAGTTCTATCCCAAAGGGAAGAGTTATTTCCTTTCTGGTCTCTAAGGATAAGCAAGGAGGCCTGAGAAAATGTTTTATAGTTATAGTATTTATTGACCCTGTTTCTTATTTTCCTCTCTGGCCTCTGAAGTCCTGCTCGTTTAGCCTCCAGATCCACAGTGGATACTCTCTAAAGCCAAGAGTTACTATGGCAGAGGTCTGGTCAGTAGTCTTTTCCCATGCTCAGATGATAGAAAGATCATCTGAGATGATTTTAGCATTAGCTAGCTGTTGCCTCTCAGTTTTTCTTTCACAAGTCTTCACTACCTCTTTAGAGACTGCCAGGTCTTCTCTGAAAATTGAGAGGCCAAACCCAGGGGAGCTTGGAGTCATCACTCACATTAATAGCTGACTGACTAATCACAAACATCCTTCAAGTACTTGCCATATCCAAGCCTTGGGAGAATATGAAGGTACCATGACCTGGACCTGTGACAAGGTGAGGAACACTGTAGCTTATAAGGAGTAGTCTCATTTAACAGTAGAAGATTGTCAGACAGTATTTAGGTGCAAGATGAATGAAATGAACTGGAAAAGAAAAATTCAGAGGGGAAAGAAGGAAATTTTGTGTGTGTGTGTGTGTGTGTGTGTGTATGAATATTTCTGCTTTGTGTTTGGCATCCTTTTAAAAAAACCTAATAAGATTTTTAAAAGATTTCTTTATTTTTTTATATTATGTTTGCCTGCATGTATGTATGTATGTATGTATGTATGTATGTATGTATGTATGTAACCGGCATGCATTCCTGATACCTGCAGAAGCAGAATGCATCAGATCACCTGGAACTGGAGTTACAGATAGTTGTGGGTACTGGGAATTGAAACCCAGTCCTCTGCAAGAGCAGCAAGTGCTCTTAACCATTGAGCCATCTCTCTAGTCCTTCCGGCTTACCTTTTTTTTTTTTTTTTGAGACTGAGGCTTCCTGTAGTCACAGCTGACCTGGAACTCACTATGTAGACCAGGCTGGCTTTGATCTCAGAGATCTGCCTGCCTCTGCCTTTTGAATAGGGGGATTAAAGACATGCACCACCATGCTTAGCTTGGCATTTCTTAATCTTAAGGCCTTCAGTTGTTGTTTGTGACATATCTTAAAGACATTTTTTTTTCCTTATGTTCCTTTGAGAGAGGAGATGTGGAAATGAAAATAATCTATGTGGGCTGAGGGTGTGGATCGGGGGGAGGCCCTGGGTTTGATCCTCAGCACAGCAGGCCAAAAAAAATCCTTGATGAAGGACTAGAGAGATGGCTCAGCAGTTAAGAGCACTGGCTGCTCAGTACCCCTATGGCTGCTAACTCCAATTCCAGGAGATACGACACCTTTTTCTGGCCTCCACGGGCATTGCATGACATGGGTGTGTTTATATACATGTAAGCAAAACACTCATACACATAAAATAAAAAAATAAATAAGGGGCTGGAGAAATTGCTCAGTGGTTAAGAATGCTGTTTGTTCTTGCAAAAGACCTGGGTTTGAATCCCAACACCTACGTGGCAGCTAACAACTGTCCATAACTCCAGTCCCAGGGGATCTGACAGCCTCTTCTGACCTCCATGGGCATTGCACTACACAGGTGCACTTACCTACATGTAGCCAATACTTGCATACACATAGAATAAAAAAAAATTTTTTTTTAATTAAAAAAATTAGATTAGAGCCCACTTTTGTTGGAAAGTGAAGGTGCTTTGTGAATAAGCACTTTAGGATGATACCGTCTGGTCCAGGTGGTTAGACAACAGGTGACAGAAAATCCAGTAGGAAATCAGGAAAATTATTCCTTCTGCTCTGCCTGCACAGACCCAGGCTGCAGAGCCTGGAAATAATCCCACCACAGATCCTGGAAAACATAAAACACAAAACCATCCATGGAGGAGCATTTCCAACAAGTGACTAGGTAGTCAGGCAGAGATGTAGCTGAGCTGGGCATCTCTACAAATGTAAGGGGAAGGAGCTTTTCTCCGTGAAGAAGAGCAGAATGACCATCTGTGGTACACTATACAGTGATGTGATGGCCTGCTTCTCGCAGATGGAGTGTACAGTGAGAATACAAATACTCATCCATGTCCAAGATCACACTGAGGAGGTGTGTGAAGCTGACAGTCAAACTCCTGCTTCTCCAGGCCCAAGCCTTATCTTTCTTTTCTTTTCTTTTCTTTCCTTTCTTTCTTTCTTTCTTTTTTTTTTTTTGAAATCTCACCTAAGGCCAAATTCTTTATATACTTTCTTTGAGCTATTACAGGATTTGAGCCATGTGCTTAAGTGTCAGCATGTCAGCATTTCAAAATTCTGTCACTTCCACATGACCCTAACACCTAGAGCTAAAATTGGACAGGAGCTGGGAGCCCAGACATCTCTTTCTTTTCCTGATGATTTCATGGGGGTGGAAAAAGGCAGGGAGCTCTGAGTGGGCAGAGTCCAGAATAGGAAATATTGATGCAGGGGAAAACTGGGTCCCACTTAAGGGTTCTTAGTCTCATTCATAGAAGAATTTAAGAATGGATTCAAATGGAAGCTTTAGGACAATTTTATTAGAATTTAGGGGAAAATCCTCACGGTAGACAAACTGTAAATCTCAGAAGTTGACTTGAGAAGAATGGAGGGAAGAAGGAAAAAGCCATAAAACCATTCTGCTTTAGAGCCATCATGGAGGTCAGACACATGATGGAGAGGAGAAGGGAGCTTTAGAGAAAAAGAAAGTGAAAAATGTTGGTGCACCCCAACGTGTTAGGGAAATCATGTTTAGAAAAGCGATATAAAGAAGAAAAGGAGAAATAATGCTTTTCTGAAGAATTCAGAAAAGTGGACACACTTACAGAGAGCCACACATCTGTGGCCTGGACCGGAAGCACTGCACTAAGAAATGGGGATTCAGGGCAGGAAAAGTTCACCAGATCATCAATTCTTCCCATTTCTTTAGCATAACTTAAGGTGAACCTGTCTTCCTAGGGGTGGTCCTGGCCAAGTGAATGACCTGGGAAAACTGGAAAGTTCAGGTTCCACCCAGGCAAAAGGTTCTCTTGACAAGTTATCTCTTAAGGGGCTTTTTTGTTACTGTAACAATATGCCCTTGCTCAGTATGTGCAAGGTCAAGTTCAATCTCTAGAATCACCTCTAGGCTCCATATATACAAAGTATCCCCCCAAAACTTGACAGTTCATAGATTTTCCTTGTGTTACTTGATGGTAAGACTCAACTGCCTTCTGTATTTATAAAAATATTTTATTAAGTCTTCAATTTTAGGTAATTGGAAAATAATAATAATTTTTACCTCATTTCTTTATTTATGTATGTGTTAAAAGTCAGAGGATAACTTGCAGGAATCTGTTCTCTCCCTCTATCAGGTGGGTCCCAAGGATTGAACCCAGGTTGTCAGGCTTGGTAGCAAGCACCTTTTCCAAATGAGTTATCTCATTGACCCTAGAATCATTTTTAGTATAGATATTAGCTACTTAGGGAAAGGTCATTTATATTCATTGTGTGCCTGTGATGTGTCAAGTGCTTTAATCTAGATTATTTATGGAAGGAAAATTTATTTTATGATCAATGCTATTGTTAAAAGACTGTCTTTAAAATCACCTTTTAAAGAGAACCTCTGATAATTTAATTTCTCAGCCACGTCTGACAAGTCAACTGAGACATGGAATTAAGATGTGGATCATTATTCTGATGATAATATTGACACATTGCCTAATTACGGGATGACTGGGACTTTATAGCCCTTCCACTGTGTTCTGTCCTGTCTGCATTCTTAGAGGAAAAGGGTTGTCTTGTGGGTTTCTAGAAGGCTATGGCCTTGCCCTTTTATAGCCAGTGACTGGAAGGAAAGACACAGACTTCATAGGAGAGCAGAGTGAGGCTGGTGGTTTTGCAAAGGCAGGGCAGACCTTGTGAATAGCAGAACACGGTCATGGGTCAGAGATAAAACAGGAGGACTGAGTCAGTTGAAGAAGGCTTGCCTGGAATTCTGCTGAACTATTTCTCGAATTGTTGAAGAGGATCAGGGTGAGCTTATTAAGATAAGATCAGAGACTAATGACTAACCTATGATCAGAGGAATGGCTAATGCATAAGGACTGTGAGATTTAATTCAATTCTGTTTCAATTTTCTCCTTAAACCTTGTTCTATGCAGGGTATTAGCTTGCTATTCATTTTTTCCCCCAGGTGTTATGTTTAATTGGACTTAGCTGTTGGTCACAGTGCCCCCATCTGGGCTTTTGCTCATGCTATTGGCCTCCTCTGGTTACAGGCTCCTTGGGACCTCAGCTCCTTTTCCCAAGGAAGCCTAGAACTGCTGGCTGTCCTCCCCTCCCCTCCCCTCCCCTCCCCCCCCTCCCCTCATCTCATTTTGGGCTATGTGCTTCTTCTCTCAAGGAGACTATACATACTCCTTTACCTGTATCACAGCTCAGATCACTTTGAGCTGTCTCTTTTGCTGAACTGAAAACATTTGGTATGGCCCTGCATCACCTGTAGGCAGGAGTGCTTAGTCTTATGTCATTCATTTACAAAGCCGTGGGCATACAGCAACATTAAAGAAATGCTTCTAAGCAGAATGATCCAATCTCTCAGCTAAGCCTGAAGTTGATTGTCTGAATCCCATGATTAGAACCAACCTGCCTTCACCTGCTTTTGTTTTTATTTTTTGAATGCTCTTTTTTAAAGGAATCCAACTTGGGAAAGTGAAAAAAAGGGTATCTCTCTCTCTTTTTTTTTTTAAGTTTCTCCTTCTATCATGGCTTTCTTATTTGACATTGTTAAGATATCTTGAAAGATGAATCTAGGCATTAAAAAAGTTGACAAAATGCCTACATGTGATGAGGATGACAGCCTGTATGATGATTTTACCTCTCTCAGCAGGCAGACTTCCTTGAGTCTGTCCATTATTCCTTCTGTTCACCTGCCAGCTCTTAAGTCAACAGCTAGAGCTGGTGGAAGATGTTGGCTTCTGCAGCATTAGGCAGACTCTAGCAGTCTACCTTCAAGCTAGAATCAAGTCTGTGGTAGGCTGCAGTAGGCAGGATCTGGAGTTCCCTGAAATGGGTGAAACAGTCATCCAAAGGGTAGCAGAAATTCCCTGTTTATGCAGAACAACATCTGCAGATTCTGTTTCTAGCCCAGCCCAGTTATAGTCATACTTGGTATTTAAAGAATGAAGTGAAGCAACCACAGAATGATAAAATGGCAGGAGCTCTCTGTCCAGAGTGTCTGTAGCTGTATCAAATATGAATGGGCCTCATAACTAGACAAGGAAAGGAGGGAGCTAGGGGATGGGGATAGGGACAGAAGTAGGAGCATTTATCTACCAAAGCTGGCCTCTGCTCTGTCCTATGTTGGCTTGAGAGTGGAGGGAACAGAAACTAGAGTTAGTTGTGGGCTCTTGGATCTGGCTTGTGAAAAATGATGGAGATATTAAGTTACTTACTGCAGCATTGTTTATAGTAGCAAAAAGTGGGAAACAGCCTGATTTCCACTGATAGAAGGCTGCATAATTAAATTATGGTATTCCATACAACAGGACACTGCAGTTGTGAAAGGAAGGACTGAGGAAACTGTCTATGCCCGTGCAGAAAGCTTTTGAGATATTTTGTTAAGGAAAGAATGCAAGATCTAGAACAATATGTACGGAATGGAAGAAAAAAAGAATATGTACTCTGGGGACTGGAGAGATGGCAGTTAAGAGCACTGGCTGCTCTTGCAGAGGACCTGGGTTTGGTTCCCAGCACCCATATGGTAGCTAACAACCATCTGTAACTCCAGTTACAGTGGGATCCCTCTTCTGACCTCTGGGGGCACTGCAACACACAGGTGCACTTACATATATGTAGGTAATGCACTCATACACATAAAATAAAATATAACAAATAAAATATTTTTTAAAAGACTGTGTACTCTGTTAACCAGTATGTGCCTGAAGAAATAAAAAAAAGTGGGCTGGGGGGTGTAGTTCAGGGTAGACTGCTTAGCATGCCCAAAGCCCATGGTTCAATCCCTAGCATCATACTGAGGCTTGGTGGCGCATGCCTGTCTTCCTAGCACTTAGGGAGGTAGAGGCAGGAAGATCAGAAATTTAAGGTCATCTTCAATTACATAGCAAGTTTGAGGCCAACTTGGGATACATGAGACCCTGTCTGGAGAAAGAAAAGTAGAAGTATTCTATCAGGCAGAAATGTTGTTGGTTACCAGTGTGTGTAGCAAAGGAGACAGAAGATGGGGGACACTGGAGATTTGGAGATGAGCAGGGTAGGAGACTTTTATTCCTTATCTTTCTATACTTTAAAATTATTTGAATAATGGGATTGCCTGCTTCCTTGATCTATTTATAAATCAAATCAAACAAAAGTATCATTGCTCTGTCAATGTTACCAGCTGACCTGGGCGTGTAGTTTAATATCTCCTGACCCTAGTTTTGACATCAAGGAAAAATGGGGTCCTAAGCCATGAGAAGGTTTTTGCTAATGGAGTCCAGCCATTTTCCTTCCGTAGGCAAGTGCTTAGATCCCCCGCCTTTGGCAGGATTGTGGTTCACTCACTGGCTTCGGTTTCTCCAGACACATTTCAAAAGCAACTTTCTCCTACTTGCTGTCATGATTCTTGAGTCTTCACAACTCAAAATGTTCCATGATCTTAAAAGTTCAACGGCCTCTGAACTCTTGTAGGTGGGGCAGCATCTAGAAACCCCTGGTTCTTTTCCCAGTTGTTTGATTTCTCCCTGCAGACCGCGGGGATGTTAGGACAGAACAGTGTGTTCCGGGATGAACAGAACTGGCCCCAAGTTGCTCAGGTCTTCTAGTTCTTAGGTGAGGGACCAAGGGCGGCCTCTAGCGGCCGTTTCTAGGCATGTTCTCTGGAGTCCCAGAGTCTTGGGATCTGGGTACTCGTTTTGAGTAGGCTAGAGCTGCAGTCTTAAACAGGAGTTGGCAAGACCCGGAGGAGACACTGTCCTCCGAAAGCCTTTACCAGAGCCAGGCGTGATGGTGAAGGCCAGCCTGGGCTACATAGCAAGGCTCTGACTCAAAACAAAACAAAACAAAACAAAGAATCTTCACCAGGCAAAGCTGTGACTAGATAATTTTTTTTAAAGTATTGCAATTATATATATATATTTGATCTTTTTGAGAAAGGGTCTCCCTGTAGCCCCAGCTGTCCTGGAACTCACTATGTAGACTGGGCTGGCCTTGAACTCACCGAGATCCGCCTGCCTCTGCCTCCCGAGTGCTGGGATTAAAGGTGTGCGCCACCACGCCCAGCCTAAAATATTTTTTTAAAAAAAATGTTATGTGTATGAGTGTTTTGCCTGAATGTATGTAAGTGTATCGTGTGTGTGTGTGTGTGCGTGTGTGTGTGTGTGTGAGATGGCCACAGAGGCCAGAAGAAGGTGTCAGATCCCCTGGAACTGGAGTAACAACTTTTGGGAGTTGCCATGTGAGGGTTGGGAACCAAACCGGGGTCCTCTGAAAGAGCAGCCAGTACTTTTAATTGCTGAGCCATCTCTCCAGCCTCCACAGCTGTATCTTCACGGACCTAAATCAGGCTGGACTTGTGTACTGGGCAACTTGGGTCGAGAAGTCAGGACCTGGTCGGGATCCCAGTAAGCCCAGGGTCTTAATCTATAAGTGCAACCACATGGCCTGCTCCTCCTCACCCACCCGGCAAACATTGCTACCCTTTTCTACGTTTGGCCTGTACCGGTCCAAACTCATGTAGTGGTCACAGCAAGAGTGGCTATGTTCCTTGCAGCTTGCATTCCTTGCAAATCTTTGCATAATCCGGGGAACTAGTGTTTGTTGGATTAATTGAACCAATCCAATCTGGGTAAGTTGAGCATGAATCTGAAGTTGAACCTTCCCCACTCACCTTAGCCAGTTTTCTAAGTTATTTTAAAACAAAACATAGACCATTGTTTTCTTACTTTAAAAATTTGATATTATAAAATGCTATGTTGGAGATACTGATCAAATCAGTTTCTTTCTTTTTTTAAAAAATAAAAAATTTATTGAGAATTTCATACATGCATATAAGGTGTTTTGATCAAATCCACATCCACTCCCTCCCTTCCAACTCCTCCCATATCTCCCCATCATTTTTTTCTGACAACTTCATGAACTCCCTCTTTTCTTTCTTTCCTTCCTTCCTTCCTTCCTTTCTTTCTCTCTCTCTCTCTCTCTCACTCTTTTTCTCTGTACAAGTCTCTGGGTACTCGTGTGTGCTCATCCATGTGTGTGAGGCTTTTTGCTACCCTCACATTCCCCCTCTGGAGAGGTAATCTTAAAATCTTTTAGGGTTTAGATAAAAGCTCCCAAATACTTTTGACATTTTTGGCTTTTGGAAGAGAGTATGTTGCTAAGAGGCCCAAAGACATTTTGACTTTTAGCCAAGAAACTGGCTATTTTTCTTTGGGGAGTTTCTCTCCTTTCACAGGAGATTAAATTCTTGTTTCCAATTAAAAAAAATAAGCCAGGTGTGATGGCTCATGCTTTTAATTCCAGCATTTGGAGGCTGAGGCAGGAGGATTGCTGCAAGTTCAAGGCCAGCGTGGGCTGCACAATGATTTCCAGGCCTGCCAGGGTTATAGAGACAGATCCTGTGTCTAGTTGTAGCTGGGTGGTGATTCGGGTGGTGGGCACATTTTCTGTACCCCAAGGTGAGGGTTAATCCCTTTGAAACATTTAAAAGGCTTTAACATTTACCTTTCTTCCTCCTTCACATATTCTTTCACATTTCTGTTTTCTGCATTACAAGCTACAGTCTGCAGATGGTCATATCATACATCCCTTGGAGAAATCATATGTTATGCCACGTGGTTAGCTTTGCATATGTCTTCAGCTGTCTACTTTGCAGTTTTATTTTGCCTTTTGGAAACCCTAGCATAGAGCTTCACAATCATTCATGTGCATCCTAATCACTTGGGGATCTTGGTAAGATACAGAGATTTGAGTCAGGAGCTCTGGGGAGGGCTGAGCTTCTACAGTTCTAAGGAGATGCCAGTTGGTGCCAGCTCTGCTGCTCTGGATACTGCACTTGGAGGAGTGAGGTCATTTAAAACCAAGAACAAAAGGATTGTGAGAACGCCCACCAGCCTCTGCCAAAGCCAGTCTGGCTTCAGGGGTGGGGTAGGAGTTTCCTGGCTGAGTCTGGTCTACTCTTCCTTTTGCAGTTCACTTTTCCTGTTCTTGTAAATCTCTTCTGTCTTTCTTGGTTGGAGAAAAACTGTTAGAGTCAGCCAAAAGCCATGCTAAGACAGGATTTGTGGGTGGCAAAGGTGTTCTTTCAGGTCTTCTAAGCTGAAAGAACAAAAAGGTAGTGTGGTCAGCTGTCCCTGAAGTCAGAGTGACCACCACAATCTGTGTGAGGGCAAGGGAAGCAGACCCTTAGCCAAGTTTGCTGATCCCTACTTCCCTTAGCTCTCTTTTCCTAATGTGACAGAGAAGCGACACACATCAGCATCAGTACGACCCACAATCCCCCTACCTTTACTTGTGCCCACAACTCACACTGGACTTCTCTACTGCAGTTGGGGCTGCAGAGTCTTTGCTGTGGGGAAGGTGGGGTATCCTATGCATTGTAGGATGCTTAACATAGTCCATGGAATTCATCTACTAGATGCCAGTAGCACTCTCCAGTTGTGACAACCAAAACCACAGACATTCTGAAATACCACCATGTAGACGTGGTGGTGTATCCCTTTAATCCCAGCACTCAGGAGGCAGAAACAGGTGAATCTCTGTGAATCTAAGACCAGCTTGGTCTACATAGAATATTCCAGGCCAGCCAGGTAACCCAGTGAGAATGTGTCTCAAAAAAACAAAACAAAAAACCCAAAAAATATTTATTATTTTTTAAAATTGTGTGTTTATATTGGTGTCTGTGTATGTGTGCATGCAGGTGCCTGAGGAGTCCAGGATCCCCGGGAGTTGGACTTGGAGGCAGTTGTGAGCTACCTGATAAGGGTGAAGGGCACAAACTGGGGTCCTCTGCAAGAGTAGTGATCAGTCTTAACCACTGAGTCATTTCTTCACCCAAGCATGAGCTTTAAATAAATAAAAATTGAGTACTTTAAGGGGCCAGCTTTACTTACTTTGAATTTCACTTTCTGGCATGCTTCCTTGAAGAAAGAAAACTACTCAATGAGGCATCACAGGAGTTTGTTAGGGGTCAAGAGCCACGCCCCATGCTCTAGCCTATTTGAGCACACTGTAAGAATTCAATGAGACGTGTTGGCGGATACACTTCTCTGTAGGCATAGTGGAAAAATGGAGGAAACTCACTTACATTGTACCACCATGCTGCTCCCAGCCTGCAAGATTCTATCTTCAAAGCCAGATATTCCCTGCTGGCTTTCTGTATTGTTTGCCTTTGGAGAAAATGAACTCTGTGTGGAAAGGGTGACCTTGCTGAGAATATTTGTTTCTTTTCCATGTTGTTTCTCCATAGTGCTGCACTCACCTGCCAGCTCCTTTCAGGAAATAACTGTAATTATAGTTCATCAGAAGCTAAGTGAATTTTATCCCTTGTTAGTTGCTATGAAAGTCAGAGCAGTAAGTGTGAGGACTACTTGTGGCTTGAGCTGGCTTTTCAGGGAAGGCACACAAAATTCTTTTTTCTTCCCATTTTCATGTGTGTGAGTGTGGTGTGCGTGTGTGTGTGCGTGTGCATGCGTGCGTGTGTGTGTGTGTGTGTGTGTGTGTGTGCATGTGGTGGCCCAAGGTTGACTTTAGGAGTTCTCTTCCATTGCTCTTCCACCTTATTCAATGAGGCAAGATCTCTCAGTCAAACCCAGAGCTCACAGATATGGCTAATCTTGTTGACCAACTTGCTCTAGGGAATCTCCCATCATTACCTTCCAAAGTCCGGTATCTATTACAGGCAAGCTGCTATGCACACCTGACATTTATATGGGTTTAGGGATCTGAATTCTGGTCCTTAAGCTTGCATAGCAAACACTTAACCACTGAGCCATCTTGCCAACACCACTGCTAAAAAGCATGGTCCTAGGACTAGTAACATCAGCATTATCTGGGAGTTTGTCAGAGATGCAAATTTTCAGGTCTGCCCAGACCCCAGTTAAATACAAACATAAGAGGTAGGCCGAGGAAATCTTGGTTAACAACTCTCCAGATGCTTCCATTGCTTGGTTGGGGTTGGAATCTGCTGATCTAGAGCCCAGTTTCTTCCTCTTCTTCTTCTTCTTTTTAAAATTTTTATTTATTATTTATTTTATTTTATGTGTATGAGTGCATTGCCTGCACGTATGTGAGTACACTTGTGCCATGCAATGCCCCAGGAGGTCAGAAGAGGGTGTTGGATTCCTCTGGACCTGGAATTATGGACAGTTGTTGGCCATCAAGGGGGCGCTGGGAATGGAACCTGGGTCAGAATAGTTGGACCATAAGTTTAGAAAGGTGAATTAGTCATTTTTCTGGTTGCTGTGAGAAAATATCCGACAAAGCAATTCAAGGAAGGAAGGGTTTGTTTTGGCTCATGGTTTTGAGAATTCAGTCCATGTTGTGGGGAAGACATGACAGCAGGAGTGTGAGGCAGCTGGTCACATCGTGTCCACCGTCAGGAAGCAGAGAGAGATGAATTCTGATGCTCAGATCACTTTCTCCTTTTTGTTTTCCTTTTTATTTAGCCCAGGACCCCCGCCCATGGGATGATGACACCACAGTCAAGGTAATTCTTCCTTCCTTAATTAAACCTCTCTGGAAACCCTCAGATATGCTCAGAGTTGTGTTTCCTAGGTGATTCTAAACCTAGTTGAGTTGACAAGAAAGATTAGTCATCACAAAAGTTAGCTTAGTAGAAATTGCCTAAATTGAGATAAATCTGGGTTAAATTCTGCCTTGGCTACTTATTACTACATGTTTTGAGCATTATACTAATATCATTAACCAGTTTGTGAGTCATAGTCCTTAATGTTTTCCTGAAAGGGTTATCCTGAGAATGGAATGAAAGAATGTGTAAAAATCACCCAGGAAATATTTCATACATGGACAGGGTATGTCCCTTGGCCTTCCTTACAAGGCTTGCCCATCAGAGGTGTTTCTACTTGGGCAAGTGTGTCCTATAAGAACAGTGGTCAGTGCTCAGAACCTAAAAATAGTAATGTCACCACTGTACTTAGGTATATTTTGAATTAAATACTTAACAGACTTTTTGTGTGCTGGTCTGGGAATTAGATTAGCCATTTATTTCTTCATTTAGTCATGCCTTTAAAAATCACAATACAGCTGGGCGTGGTGGTGCACACCTTTAATCCCAGCACTCGTGAGGCAGAGGTAGGCGATCTCTGTGAATTCAAGGCCACCCTGGTCTATATAATGAGTTCCAGGACAGCTGGGGCTACAGGGGGACCCTGTCTCAAAAAGACCAAAAACACAAACAAAAAAAAGTCACAATACAGTTTTCCTTTGGGGAAATATATTCCAAGTTCTCCAAATGTAATTTATGTATGATGCTTTTGACATGCTCTGTTCATTAGATGTTTCTAGTAATATAATTTAGTGTAATTCAGATAGTCAAGCTTCAGGAACCAAGGACTTCTAGGCTCTGTAAAATAACGCCTTTCTTCCCTGTTAATAATATTCTTCGAAACTAAGTGAAACCCAGAGGACATCACAGTTCAGACTTATTTTTTATTTGTTATTTAATTTGAAAATGGACAAATCAGACATCAGGGAAATACCATTCTGTGAGGCACAGGGGAGATTGGAAATCACAGCTTGGATACCTGTTTGACACTCATTGTCTGTGAGGTAAGTCCCCAAGAAGCACTCAAGACTTCTCTCCATGACCACATTATAAGGTAGCTTTTGTGTTTTAGTTCAAAGGTAAAAGTGCCAGGTCCTGCCTGAAAGAACATATACAGGTGTGAGACTAGACCTCAGTTCCTGTTCAAGGTCTGTGGTAAGTTTCCTTCCCCTTAAAATTTTGGTCTGTTTGAGCATGGATTTGATCAAAACACCTTATATGCATGTATGAAATTCTCCGTAAATTATTTATTTAAAATTTTTATTGGTCTGTCATAGGATGTGATAACAAATGCCTATAATCCCAAGCACTTGGGAGGTGGAAGCAAGAGGATCAGGAGTTCAAGGTGATCTTCAGCTGTAGCAAGCTTGAGGCAAGCCTGGACTTCATGGGACCCTGCTTCAAAAAAAACAAAAAAATAACAAAGAAAAATTTGGTCTGTAAAAATGTAAGTGGTTGTTTCCCAAGGACACGTCTGATCTAGGTGTGGCAGTGTGGTATAGTGGTCGATGAGGAGAGTGTCCAGGTAACTTCAACTTTATTTGTTGCATACCATTTGATCTTTGTGCAGTCAGGCGACACTTTTTTCAGCCTCTATGTGGGCATGGTATACACAGCCAGGAACAAAACTCTAGAAAGGCAACAAGTGAACTAAGAAGAAATCCACAAGAGAATCTTTTGGATATCAGAATGCATAGGAAGCAACTGCAGATGAGATGGAGTGAAGAAAAAGTTTCCCAGCCAGCCTGTAACCAGGAGCTGCCCTATTACCATGATAGATAAAGGCTCTGAGAATGTGTTCGCATGTATTGTTCACACATGTTTTTAGGGACGGTTCTACAGAAGGCATTTGTGAGGAACTTTTCAGCAGTTAGTGTGAATAAGGTAATTTGAGCAACTGAAATACTTTTAAGAGTCTGAGCTTGCAAACTGTAACAGCAAAGGCCCACTGTTGAGCACACTGGAATAGCAAAGTGGCCATCACCACTCGTGACTGCCCTTTGTCCATCCTGGCAAAGATCTGGAGGTTTAGTTCAAGAAGTGACAAAATAGGGCAGGGGGATATTCTAGATGGGATGTTTCCAACACATTTGTGAGTGTGAGTACTTCACCAGTCAACACTTCAAAAGCATTAAGTGATATTGAGTGATCCATGCTTAACCAGAATGAAGGGACCTGTTATCTTCTTCCTCCAGCCAGTTCCCAGAGCATAGAGGCACCTATCTTTAGGCAGGAGGTTGAAAGGCTTTTCTATGAGAAACTACTCAGCCCAAGAGAAAGATCTACATGTACTGACCCTAGGGCATTATCCCCAAGGGTACCATCCATACTCAACAGTGAAGTTCAAAGTCAGCAAGGCTCATCACATGCTCAGAACTTCCAATCGTTTGTTATCTACTGTCATTATCAGTAGATAGCAGATAGGGAAGAGACTGGAGAGATGGTTCAGCAGTTAAGAGCACTTACTGTTCTTCCAGAGGACCAAGATTTGGTTTCTAGAGCCCACATGACAGCTAACACAGGTCTTTAACTCCAATTCCAGGAAAGCTGATGCCCTCTTTCTTCTTTCTTTGAGGGCACCAGGCACATCCTGGGCGAACACACATGCAGGCAAAACACTCATACACATCAAATAAAAATAAATTTAAAAATTTAAAAAGTAGACCAAAGCCGGGCGTGGTGGTGCACACCTTTAATCCCAGCACTCGGGAGGCAGAGGCAGGCGGATCTCTGTGAGTTCAAGGCCAGTCTGGTCTACATAGTGAGTTCCAGGACAGCTGGGGCTGCAGGGAGACCCTGTCTCAAAAAGACC
>NW_008355272.1:2075631-2077042 GCF_000622305.1 Nannospalax galili
AAAAAAAAAAAAGTAGACCAAGAAGTACTAGATAAATAAGAAAAATCTTCAACAGGCTGAGATGAAAAACAAAGTAAAATAAAAACCCAAACAAAAGCACCGAAAGAAAGAACAATGAAACACGACAGCTTAAAGATAAGACAGAGAAAAATAAAAGAAGAACCTCATTAAAATCCTCAGTGGGAAAGAAGAGGATACTGTACTCCTGGAAAAATAATGCTATAAAAATAAATGTTCAGAAGACAAGAATATAAACTTAGAAATGGAAAATGGGATTTAAATATAATAAAGTTAGAGGATATGTTCAGGAGCTCCAATATCCAAATAATTAGAATTTCCAGATTGAGAGAACAGAAAAATCATAGAAGAAATTATCAAAGAAATAATTCAGGAAAATTTTCTGAACTGAAGGACATGAGCTGTCAGATTGAGGAGGGTCTGTTGAATGTATGATAAAACTGATAAAAATAGGCTTGCAGAAGTTTCACAAACATGGAACAAATAAATTCCAAGGAAGGTGGGGAAGGAAACATAAAGGATTAAGAACAAAGTGGCTCTGGACTTTTCAAAGCAACACAGAAGGCAAGAAGATAATAGAACTGTGCTTTTAGGGGGCAGTGCGATGGCTCAGCAGGTAAAGGTGCTTGCCTCCAAGCCTGATGACTCAGGTTCGGTTCTTGGAAGCCACATGGTGGAAGGAGAGAACCAACTCCCATAAGTTGTCTTCTACCCTCCTCACACTTGCTGTGACATGCACGTGCCTCCCCCAATAAATAAGTGTAAAAGAAAGATGCTTTTTAATTTTTGAAGAAAATTACCCCCATTTTAGAATTCTACACATAAGCTATTCAGTTTGAGAGGTGAAAAACATTTTCAAGCATGCAAAATGTCAAAAGCCTGTCTCATGCAACTTTTTAAAAGAAGTCATTTCAAGTAGGAAGTACTTCATTAAAATGAGAGAAAAACCAAGAAAGAAGACAAAATGGGATATAAGAATCAGGAGATCTGATTAGAAAGGAGGAGAGGGGCTGGAGAGATGGCTCAGCAGTTAAGAGCACTGACTGCTCTTGCGGAGGACCGGACTTCAATTCCCAACACCCACATGGCAGCTACAAACCATCCTTAACTCCAGTACCAGGGGAATCCGAAGTCCTTTTCTGACCTCCGCGGCATTGCACAACATGGGTGCACTCACATACATGCAGGCAATACACTCATACACATAAAATTTTAAAAAAAAGAAAAGAAAGGAGGAGAGAGGGTCCCTGGAGGATGGGGAAAGAAGAGTCCAGAAAGGTAGCTGTGCTTTCATGACTACCAAACCAGAAAGTAGGGAGTGGACTCCCAGGGGCAGTCAAGTACTATCATCAAATGCCCCCACTGTCATTTCCTTCACTTTTAACCTGAAGAC
>NW_008355272.1:2077134-2087093 GCF_000622305.1 Nannospalax galili
TCATGTTATCTCAAAGGATTTTTGAAGTTTTCACTTACTCCTCAGGGTTAGAGGTTAAGGGATTAGGCCAAGATGTGTTTATTTTAATTAAAAATTTTTTTTGAGTCAGGTTCTTACCATGTTGTCCTGGCTGGCCTAGAACTTACTATGTAGACCAGACTGGCCTGGAACTCAGAGATTCACCTGCCTCTCCACCAGACTCTGCCTCCTGAGTGCTGGGACTAAAAGTGTGTACCACCACACTCTGCTTATTTTATTATTTATTATTATTATTATTATTATTATTATTATTATTGAGGGTGGGTGTGTGGCATGGTGTGCATGTAGAGATCAAAGGACAACTCTGTGGACTCAGTTCTTTCCTTCCATCTTTGTGTGGGTTCTGAAGATTAAACTCAGGTCATCAGGCCTGCTTGGCAAGCATCTTTACCTGCTGACCAATCTCACCATCTAGCTGGTGGGTTTAAAAGTAGAAACCACTCAGTATATGCAGCATATAAGATATCCTCTGCCTGGCCCACCTTGTAGCCCTGCCTTTTGCTGTGACAACCTCTTTGTTTTGGCTCTGCATGTCTCTAGAGGGGTTCTCATAAGCACACAGGGAGGCTGACATCACAATGTGACCTAGAGACCAACTTCTCTGTTCAGCTTAGCTTTCCTTGGGATCTTTCACCTAGAAGTTGTGATATTGAGGTGGTGCTTTAGCTCAGTAGTAGAGTGCTTACCTGGCATGCAGAAAGCCTTGGATTTGATCCCCAGCACTGAAAAAATAAGTAATGATATTGTCTGTTTCTTATATGGTTAAAAAGTTGCGTTAATTATCGTGTTTTTCAAGATGAAACAACATATTGTTTAGGGACATATACATTTGTGCTACAATCATTATTATTTTATGTGTATGTGTACATGTGTATGCAAACATGTGAAGGGCAGGGGTCAATATTGAGTGCATTCCTCAGTTGCTCTCTATTTATTTCAAGCATTTTTGATTTATTTATTTTTTTATTTTATGTGTGTGAATATCTTCCCAGCATGTATGTAAATGCACCTGTGTCCTGCAAAGCCTGAGGATGCCAGAAGAGGGCATCAAATCCCCTGGAATGGATGGTTGAACTTATGGATGGTTGTTAGCCACTATGTGGGTGCTGGGAATCGAACCCAGGTCCTCTGCAAAAGCAACCAGTGTTCTTAACTGCTGAGCCATCTCTCCAGCACCTCTACCTTATTTTTTGAGACAGTGTCCCTTATTCAGTCTGGAATCCACCAGTTTGTTAGGCTGGCTGACGGAGCTCCAGGGATCTTCCTGTCTCTGCCTCCTTGGAGCTGGGGACAGGCATGCATTGCTATGCCCAGCTTTTTATGTGGGCTCTGAGGTTCAAATTCAGCTTCTCATGCTTATGTGCCAGCAGCACTTTATTGACTGAGCCATTTTCTCAACCCTCAATTATTACCTTTTTTTTTTAAGTGTAGGGAATATTCAATATTAAAGTCAGTATGGTAGCTAATTCTCTAGAGAGTGAGGGGACTTGACATGCATTTTTAACCTAAATGGGTGGGTGCATTGTTTAATCATTATTATTTAAAATATATGTGTATGTTTTATATGCTGTTCTGTGTGGATAAACGAGTCCTAAAATTATGCAACAGGTGGGGATTCTGGAGTGGATGCTTGAGTCATATTGAGTCCCAGATGGAAAACCTAGGGTAGAATTATTTTGATGCTTATGGAGAGGAGGAACCTCCCAATAACTTAGGCATTAAATTCTAGGAAGCCTTTTTCTGACTTGCAGCAGCCTGTTCATCAGACCTTGAGTCATGGGAAATGTCAAGAAAGAGTTGGTTATTTTTTAACCCACTACTGGGCTGTTTGTTGTTCTCTGCCTTAATTCAAATATTACTGGGGGTGAGGGTAGCCCTTAATTACAGCCAGTTACTGACTCATAACCACACTTTTTGCTCATGGTTATTTCCTCCAAGAAGAAAATAGGCACTATTTTTGCCTAGTGGTGATGGTGGTGGCAGTGGTGTGTGTGTGTGTGTGTGTGTGTGTGTGTGTGTGTCTTGAGTTTGCACACCCATGCATGTTTATTAACTCTCTAAAATGTTTTATATGACCTCCAGCTGTAAGCCTTCTGAGGAGCTCTTTAGGTCAGCTCCAGCTGTTTACAGGGATTGCTAAAGAGTTTTAGCAGACACACTCAGCTTATGGCCATGACCGAAATACCCAGCTCTTGGGGGTATTATTTCATACTACCTGCTGTGGTCAGTAGTCACTGAGCAGAGTCTGGGAGCTGACCTTCTCTGAACCAGTCAGACCTCCTTAGGCTACAAGTGGCAGAAATCCAATGCATAGATTTAAACACAAAAGTGAGTTATAGGTAGTCTTCAGCTGCACAGCACTGGAGGAGATTCAGGTACAGTTGGATCCAAGTGCTGTAACAACATCATCAGAAGCTGTTTCTCTCTGACTTTTTTTCAGATAGATTTTTCCCCAATGGGTGGCCTGGTGCAGCTATTGGTTTGTATTTTACCTGCTTATTAACTCCAGTCTAAAAAGAACTCTTGGGCTAGGGTGGGGATAGCTCAGTGCTGCAGTGCTTGCTTTGCATGTGTGAAGATCTGCGTTAAATCCTCAACAATAAACACCCATGAGCGCATGCACACACACACACACTCATACACATGCGCACACATGAAGTAAAACGAACAGTTTCTTAATAATTCCAGCAAAATCTAGGGGTTTTTATTGGCCCAACTAACTAGGGTATGAGATCATCAACAGAAGAAAGTAGCTTTTACTACGCTAGCTATTTGTATATGAAGACAACTCTGGGATCAACTTTTGTTTGATTTTCTTTTGAGAGAGGGTCTCAAATTGTCCCTGCTGGCCTTGAGCTCCCTATGTAGCTGAGGATGACTTTAGACTCTGAGCCACCTGTCTCTACCTCCCCAGTCCTACAGTTACAGGCTTGTGCCATCACACCCACCTCTCTAGGATTAATTTTGATTATTTTTGTTTTTATTCTTTCTTATTTATTATTTTTATGTGTATGAGTGTATTGCCTGCATGTATGTAAGTATACTCATGTTGTGCAGTGCCCATAGAGTCAGAAAAGGGCATCAAATTTCCCTGGAACTGGAGTTAAGGACGACTGTTAGCTGGCATGTGGGTGCTGGGAATTGAACCCAGGTCTTCTCCAAGAGCAACCAGTGCTCTTAACCACTGAGCCATCTCTCCAGCCCTTTGTTGTTGTTTTTTGAAACAGTGTCTCCTTGTAGCCCCAGCTGGCCTAGAAATCACTATGTAGCCCAAGCTGGCTTTGATCTCACAGAGATCTGCTTGCTCTGTCTTCTAAGTGCTGGGATTAAAGGCATGTGCCACCACTTCTGGCTTCAGGGCCAGTTTTGAATAACTGTGATTTTTGGAATTTGTGTGTTGTATATATGGTATAGATGGATGTGTGTGTCTGCAGATTTGAAGTGCATGTGTGAACAGGTGGAGACCAGAAGTCAACATCAGGTTGACTTCCTTTATTGTTTTCTACCCTTTTAAAAAAGATTTAGTTTTATTTTTATCCATTTATATGTGTGTTAGTCTATGTGAGGGTATGTGCATGTGAGTGAAGGTACTCACTGGTGCCAAAAGAAGGGGTCACATTTCCTCTGATTCTGGAGTTACAGGCAGTTGTGTGCTTCCCAATATGGGTGCTGGGAACCAAACTCAGGTCCTCTGGAAGAGCAGCAAGCGGTCTTAACTGCTGATCATCTCTCCAATTCTACCACCACACTTTTTGAAACAAAGTGTCTCACTCAGACCTCACCATTTCAGATCAATTAGGGGCCAGTGGGCCTCCAGGATCTGTCTGTTTCTGTCCCCAGTGCAGAGGTTACTGGCATGTGCTGCCTCTTCCAGATTTCATGAGTCCTGGGGATCTAAACTCAGGTCCTCATGCTTATGCAGCAGGCACTTTATTTACCACAGAGCCATCTCCCTAGTCCATGAATAATTATTTTGAAATATGTTTGAAATGATAGATTGTAGGTCTAATTTATGATAACTAAAATTATCTTCTGATTTCTATATTGTATATTTCTATACTTAATAAAAACATGCTTTAAAAGTTCAGGTTTCCAATTTAAACCAGAAAGCTTTGCTCTATTTTAACTTATTATCATTTTTAAGACAAGGCCTCACTATGTAGCTCTGGCTGGCTTGGAACTCACTATGTAGTTCAAGGCTGTCCTTGAACTCACCTGTCTCTGCCTCTCAAGTGCTAGAACTAAAGTCATGTCCCACCTCCTTGCCTATATAGCCCAGGATGGCCTTGACTTCAGCCTTTTGAATGCCAGAATTGTAGATGTGCACTACTCTACCCAGAAATAGAGCCCTCAGGTATTACCCCCTTTTTGGTGCTGAGGATCAAACCCAAGGCTTTACACAAGTTAGGCAAATGTTTTACTCTGGAGCTGTTTCCTAGCCCACCCTGATATCTTTATAGTCCACAGAAAAACACCCTAGCTGTTGCAGTTTGCAAGTTCAGACTCTTAAAATTTATTTTATGTGTATGAGTGTTTTTGCCTGCCTATATGTAAGTACATTCCTGTTGTACAATTCCTGTGGAAGCCTGAAGAAGGTGTTGAATCTCCTAGAACTGGAGTTACTGATGGTTGTTAGCCACCATGTGGGTGCTGGGAACAGAATCTGGGGCCTCTGCAAGAGTTCCCAGTGCTCTTAACTGCTAAACCATCTCTCCAGCCCTACTTATGATAGATTTTAGGACACAGCTTAGTCTAACTTAGAGCCTTCAGTTCAATCAGACTTATTAAAAGTTCATGTAAAAATTTCTGTACTTAGATAAAGAATATGTTTTTAGGTCTAGGAGTTTATTCCAAAGTTTCTCCTTCATTAAAGGCTATCACACTTCTGACTTCATAGTGGGATGTACATGGGATATTATTCTCTCTCACTGCATGGGAGATGCACTCTTGGTTTTAAGTCCTAACCATGCCCTTCATTGGCTGTGTGACTTCATCAGCCACTCCAAGCCTCTCTGTGCTTCCATATTCTCATTTGTGCAAGCTTCCTATACCCCATAAACTGCCGAGGACAGTGCCTGACACACAGTAAGCCCTTTATGAATGTGTGCCACCATTATTGTTATTTTAACAACCCTCAGCTCATATAACGACAGGTCTGTTTTACTTCTGGTTGAGATGGAAGCTTGGAGGGCAAAGGGCAGATGCCCAAAGCTAAGCAGCTTATTAAAAGTAGAGTAGAAATAGATGAGAGGAAACCAAAGTGCCTTTCTCTTTAGATAGTTATCAAACCACGCTTCGCTGCAGACTCTGGGCTTGGGTATGGCCCGAGATCAAAGGCCCTCTTATGTGCAGTGACATTTCTGAGCACAGGGCTGAGTTATAAAACTCTTGAATGGACGGTTTTGGCACTCAGAACACAGCTTGGGATGGAAGGGCAGGGTTTTTATGGAGGCGATTCACGGAACTGCTTCGGCCGCTGGAGAATCCAGACTGTTATGACTCATGTGTCTTTTTATTACTCTGGACCAAGAGCTGTTGTTTCCTTTTAAGTCCCTCTGTAGGAGCTGAGCTCCAGCCTAGGGCCAAGATAACTCATTCAGGAAGACAGTGTGGCTTCAGTGAGTGTGACCAGGAATAGCCCTTTGTGGGGCCCAGGGTCAAGTGTACTGGACAAGCAGAATGAGGGTTTTATTTTTGCCAGGGGGTAAATTTCTTTTGGATGCCAGAACATCCTTAAAGTCTTTAACTTCAGAAAATCTTTCCTTTTCTTTTGTCTGCCATTTCCATTCTCTGAAAGCCCAAGCCAAATTGGGTTGTGCAGCAAGTAGAGGACAGCAGAACGTCTTGGGAAAGGAGCAGTGAGTGTCACTGCGTTGCCACATTTGGAACAGGGAGAGCATAAGAGGTTGTTTGCAGTCTAGTTTTAAGTCCTGCTAGGCCTCCTGGGAGGAACTGTGACAAAGACTTTGGGACTGGAGGTGAGATCTAGGTTGCTAGGCAGACTTCTAAGAGATTCTAGTGCCTCCCAACTCCTGGTACTAAGCCTTTGTGTGCTCTCCTTCCCTTGTGCTTGGGCTAGACCTTGGGACTTGCTTCCTATGAACAGAATGCAACAAAAGTAATGTGATGTCACTTCTATGATTAGGTACAAAAGACTGTGATTTCTACCATGCTGGGAATCCCTGTCTGCTACCACTGTTTTGTTCTCTTTCTTGCCTGAGCTTTCTTGAGTGCCTGTCTGCTATGATGAAGAGACTTCTATGGCAAGGAACCATGGATGGTCACTGGTCAACACTCAGTGAAGACCTGTGACCCGCAGCCCAACAGCCTTTTGGCACTGAAGCCTGTCAAGAACTATGTGGTGAGTCTGAAGTGTATCCATCCTGTCCTAGTTAGATCTTGAGTTGATGGCAGCCCTGGCTGTCACCTTGATTTCTGTCTTGTGGGGAGCCCTGAAACAGAGGGCCCAGCTAAGAGGCACCTGCATTCCTGATCCCTCTAGCCCATAAGATAATAAGTGTGCTACTGTTTAAATCTGATGTTTTGAAGTAATTTTCATTGCAGCATTAGGCTAATAGAATTTAAGATCTTAAAGAGGGAAACAAAGACTTCCTTCAAACTGGGATTTTGAATACTTTTAGTGAATTTGGACCTTATTGTGTAGTATTAGATCATTCAGAATCCACAAGAGACAATAGTTGTTGATTTCTGAGGGACCCAGACTAATGCTCATTATGGTCTCTAATATGATGCCTGGGGGATATTCCAAGACCCTGGGGAAAAGTGCTAGAGCCAGGGCCAGGGTTTGTTGGAGGATTCCAATAGGAGCTAAAGTTACTGGTTGGAAGAATAATCGCTCCCTTGGTGAACAGGAAGCATTAAGTGTGGAGAGAGAGGAAAGTCCACATCTTTATTTATTGACAGTTCTCATTTCAGTCTGGGACTACATGTGGTCAGAAGGTGAGGAACCACAAAGAAAGGTGTGAACAGCAGAGAGAGAGGCATGAGACTAGCTACAAAGGCTGAAGAGGTCCTCTGTGCAGTCCAAAAGATGACATGCCATTGCCAGCAGAGGAGGAAAATCTTACTTCAGTAAACAGACAAGATATCAAGTAAATAATGCTTGAACAGCTATAAAGATAAAAATAATCTTACATAATTCTAGTCCCAGAAAAAAGAATGTTAACATCAAAAAATTATTTTTGGGAGTTGCTGAGATGGTTCAGCAGATAAAGACATGTGCCCCAAACATGTTCAATCTCCATGACCCACATGGTGTAAGGAGAGAACCAACTTGCAAAGGCTGCCCTATTACCTCCACACCCATGCTATGGCACTTGTGCATACAAATGTAATGAAAATGTTTTCTTCTTCAACATGTTTAATTTTTATTTTATTCATTTTTTGATATATTTGTTTCTATTCTATGTGTATATGTGTTTTGCCTGCATGTATGCAAGTGCACCATAGGTGTGCAATGTCCACGGAGACCAGAAGGGGTCATTAGATCCCCTGAAACTGGAGTTACTGATGGTTGTTAGCCACCATGTGGGTGTTGGGTGCTGAATCTGGGTTCTCTTCAAGAGTAGCCAGTGCTCTTAACTGCTGAGCCATTTGTACAGTCTTTTATGTACTTTTTTGAGATAGTCTTATTATGTAGCCCAGGCTGGCTTCAAACTTATGATCCCTCTCTTGAGTGCTGGGATTACTACTATGCTCATCATGCCTGGGTTCAGTGCTTATTTTATTGTTGGCATTTTTTTGTTGGATACACAATTTTGTTTTAAAACTTTTAATTATATGCCAGGCATGGTGGTGTACCCCTTTAATCCCAGCACTCAGGAGGCAGAGGCAGGTGGATCTCTGTGGGATAAGAGGCCAACTTGGTCTACATAGTGAGTTCCAGGCCATCTGGGGATATGGGAGACCATGTCTAATTTTTTAAAATTATGAAGTAATTCAAATATGCAGACAATAAACCATCACCAAGTCTAGCAGTTTGGATTGAGTTTGGCACAGATTTTCTAAAACGTCTATTTTTCTCCCACATAAAATCCACCTGTAAGTGGTTGATCCAGAGCTGGTTTAGCAGTTCTAACAGCCTCATTAAGGGATATCACTTTCAGCTCTCTGCTATTAGTTATTACTTGGTTGCCTTTGTGGTTGTAAGAAGTTTGTTGACTCTCCAGAAGTCACATCTATATTCTATACCACAGGAATGCCTCTTTCTCTTAGAGACTTCTAGAAAGTTTCATGCAACATTTTCATCATGTCTTATGGGCTCAAATTTAGTCATATGGCCACATCTAATTGCATGGAAGGTAGGAAATAGAATATTTTCTTCAAGAAAGTGAGGCTTCTAGCTAAAATCTTTGCCATGCCATGGAGCAACAATTAGAATATTTGTGTTTTTGTTTGAGGAGTTCAAGTTGTCCTGAATCTTGCTCTATAGGTCAGTCTGGCCTTAAATTCATAGCTGTGTTTCCCCTTTCTGAGCACTAGGATTATGGGTGAGAGCCACCGTGGCCAGTCACTAACCAAATCTAACACTTTGCTAATTTGAATCTCTTAAAAAATTTTCAATTCATAAATGAAGAATTAAAGATATATTCTGCTTTTACTGGAATAAAGAAAGCTGAAAGTGTATTATTCCCACTTCATAAGAAAAGGATATAAAAGCTAATGTGTTAAAGGAGTAAAATGGAAACTGTGATCTGGTTAAAATGAAGAGTCAGAATGAGAAAAAATAGATTCAGACTGGGGAGATGGCTCAGTGGGCAAAGTGCCTGCTGCCTGAGCAGGAGGACATGAGTTCAGATCCACAGCATTCACACAAAAGCAAGGCATGGTAGCATGTACCTATAACCTTAGAGCTGGGCCGGTGAGGGGTGGCAGACAGAAGGATTCCAGGGGCTCCCTGAATAGTCAGTCTGCTAAAATGGTGAACTCCAGGTTCAGTGAGGACTCTCTCTTAAAAAAATAAGGTCAAGGCAGTCCCCAGGAGGCCTCTGGGCCTGGTCCTGCCCTCACCTCCCTGTGCTTCCTGGGCTGCACAACCTGCTGGCTTCTTTCCTGGACACTTGGGCTGACCTCTCGGCTTCCTGATCCCTTGTGTCCAGACCAACCCAGTTCCTCTCTGCAGTCCCCAGGAACCCTTGGGGCCTCTTCCTGCCCCCATCTCCCTTTGCATCTCTGGGTGGCATGGCCACCAGTTGCCTGAGACCAGCATCTTTCCTGGGCCCTGCTCCCAAGCCAGTCCAACCCCTAAAATCCTGAGGACAACATCTTTCCTGAAGGGATCCAGACCTCAGGAGGAAGCCTGAGAGCATCTGATCCTCATCTGACTTGGGCCTCTGTGGGAACTCCTGAAGACAAAAGCAATCTGGCCACTCCAATATAAAATCAAAAGAGAGAACCAGAAGCTTAGAGGAACTAGCTTTTCATGCCCAAAAAGTAAACCACAAAGGCACATAAAGTTTACAAAAAGAAACAGACCTAAATTTGAAGGCTCAAGTCTCACACAAGGATCAGAAACTACAAAAGAAATTCACGTGTCAAAATCACAGAGAAAAAATAATAACATGAAAAACCAAAATAATATATCCCCACCATATAGCAATAGTCCTCTAGAGGAGTACAATGCGAATGCCCTAGAGATAATGGAGGACATGGAACTCAAAAGAACAATTATAAACATGATAAAAGAATTCAGTGAATTTAAAGAACACACAAACAAAGAAATCAAAGAACTAAGGAAGATAGGGATAAACTTCTGAATGAATTCAGAAGACCTAGAAATATTGAAAACTACTCAGTCTGAAATGCAGAAGGAAGTGAAACACTTAGTAAGCCAATTAGAAATGATAGGAGAAAGCCTCACCAATAGGATGAATGAAATGGAAAACAGAATATCAAGACTG
>NW_008355272.1:2087297-2087685 GCF_000622305.1 Nannospalax galili
ACAAAGACATTCCCATATAATAGAAGAAGCATATAGAACATCAAATAGACAGGATCAGAAAAGAAACTCTCCATGGCACAACATAGTAAAAACATTAATGTACAGAACAAAGAGACAATACTGAAAGCTGCAAAAGAAAAACAGCAAGTCACATATAAAAGAAAACCCATTAGGATTACAGCTGACTTTTCAGTGCAATCTATGAAAGCCAGAAGAGCCTGGATCAAAGTATTCCATTTTAAATGACCACAGATGCTAACCTAGATTACTATTCCCAGCCAAAATGTCTATTATAGTCAAAGGGGAAAGAAAAAATCTTCCATGACATAAATAGACAGAAGGAATTCATGTCTACAAAACTACCCCTTCAGAGAGTTCTGGAAGCAAT
>NW_008355272.1:2087803-2090130 GCF_000622305.1 Nannospalax galili
GGACTCAATACTCATCTTTCATTAATAACTTTAAATATTAACTGACTGGACTCCCTAGTCAAAAGACACAGACTAGGTGACTGGATTAAGAAACAAAGCCCATCTTTTTGTTGTCTGCAAGAAACTCATCTCACTTTCAAGGACAGACACTATCTTAAGGTGAAAGGATGGGCTATTTCATTTTGATGAAAGGAACAATCATTCAAGAAGATATTACAATCATGAACATATATCCACCAAACTCTGATACACCCAACTTCATAAAAACAATACTACAGGACTCTAAGAACCAGATTAATCCCAACTCATTAGTAGTAGGGGACTTCAGTACCCCACTGTCTCCATTAGATAGGTCAACAGGGCAGAGAGTTAACAGAGAGACATCTGAATTAAGCAATACCATACATCAAATGGGCCCAACAAACATCTACTGAATATTTCACCCAAGCACCAAAGAATATACTTTAACAGACATCTTTTGATTATTCCACCCAAACACCAAAGAATACACTTTCTACTCAGCACCCCATGGAAATTTTTCAAAAATTTACCACATACTAGGCCACAAAACAAACCTCAACATGTACAAAAATATTGAAATAATTCCATGCAGTCTATCAGACCACAATGCAATAAAGCTTACAATCAACACTGGAAGAAGCCCTAATCACCACATGATCACATGGAGATTAAACCATACACTCCTGAATGATGAATGGGTCAAAAGAGAAATTAAGAAAGAAATAAAAGTATTCCTGGATCTAAATGAAAAGGACATTACAACACAACAAAAGCTCTGGGACACGCTGAAAGCTGTCCTTAGAGGGAAGTTTATAGCTCTAAGTGTCTATGTCAAAAAAATCAGAAAGAACACAAATAAATGACTTAACATTGCAACTCAAGACACTTGAAAAGCAACAACAAGTGAAACCCAAACCCAGCAGACAAGAAGAAATAACAAAAATCAGGGTAGAAATTAATGAAATCAAAACAAAGAAAACAATACAAAGAATCAATGAATCCAAGAGCTGGTTCTTTGAAAAGATAAACAAGATTTATAGACTGCTAGCCCAGTTAATCAAACGAAAGGTAGAGCATCTCTAAATCAACAAAATCAGAGGTGAAAGGGGAACCATCACAACACATACCAGAAAGATACAGAACATTATAACGGAATACTTTAAAAGCTTATATGCTACTAAATTTGACAACCTAAAAGAAATGGACGGGTATCTAAAGGTATGGGAACCACCAAAACTAAACCAAAAAGAGATTAACAGCTTAAACAGACCCATAACGCAAAAAGAAATTGAAACCATAATACAAAACCACCCAACTGAAAAAAGCCAAGGACCAGATGGATTTACAGCAGAATTCTATGACACATTTAAAGAAGATCTACATCCAATACTACTTAATTTATTCAAAAAGATAGAAATGGAGGGAGAACTTCCAAATTCCTTCTATGAAGCCAGCATCACTGTAATACCAAAGCCAGGTAAAGATACAACCAAAAAAGAAAACTATAGACCCATATTCTTAATTAACATATATGCAAACATTTCAACAAGATACTTGCAAACCACATACAGACACACATCAAAAAGATCATCCACCATGATTAAGTCAGCTTTATCCCAGAGATGCAGGGATGGTTCAATATACATAAGTCAATAAACGTCATAAATCATATAAATGGGCTGAAAGATAAGAACCACATGGTCTTCTCAATAGATGAAGAAAAGGCCTTTGACAAAATTCAATATGCATTTATGTTGAAAATCCTAGAGGGAATTGGACTGGAGGGAACATACCTCAACATAATTAAAGCCGTATATAACAAGCCCATAGCCAACATTATTCTAAATGGAGAAAAACTGGAAGCATTCCCATTGAAATCAGGAACCAGACAAGGCTGTCCACTATCTCCACTTATCTTTAACACAGTGCTCGAAATTCTTGCAAGAGCAATAAGACAAGAGCAGGAAATTAAAGGGTAATTTTTGGAAAAGTAGAGATCAAATTATCCTTTTTTTTGCAGATGATATATTATATCTAAGAGATGCCAAAAATTCCACCAGAAAATTCACAGAAATTATTAACACGTTCAGTAAAGTGGCAGGTTACAAAATTAACCTACAAAAATCTGTAGCCTTTCTATATACCAATAACAAGCAATCAGAAAAAGAGTACATGGAAAGACTCCCCCTCACAATAGCTGCAATAAATAAATAAAATATCTCGGAATAAACCTGACATTAAAAACATCTACAATGAAAATTTTAAATCTTTAAGAAACAGATTGAGGAAGATACTAGGAGATGGAA
>NW_008355272.1:2090526-2091019 GCF_000622305.1 Nannospalax galili
CAATTCCAAATGGCTCAAAGACCTCAATGTAAAGCCTGAAACTCTGAAACTCTTAGAAGAAAACATTGGGAAAAACCTGCAAGATATAGGTGTAGGAAAGGATTTTCTAAACTGGATATCAACTGCTCAGGAAACAAGGTCAAGAATCAACAAATGGGACCTCATTAAACTAAAAAGCTTCTACACATCAAAGGAAGAAACCAGGGAAGTGAAGAGAACACCCACAGAATGGGAGAAAATCTTCACAGACACATCTGACAGAGGTTTAATATCCAGAATATATAATGAACTCAAAAAACAGAGAATTAAGACAGGAAGTAACACAATTAAAAGATGGGCTAAGGCGGTGAATGGAGAGTTCTCAAAAGAAGAAGTAAAGATGGCTAAGAAGCATCTTAGAAGATGTTCAAGATCACTAGAAATTAGGGAAATGCAAATTAAAACCACTTTAAGATTTCACCTTACCCCAGTCAGATTGGCTAAGATCAAGAGA
>NW_008355272.1:2091270-2092470 GCF_000622305.1 Nannospalax galili
TGTGGTTCATTTATACAATGGAGTTTTACTCAGCAGTAAAGAAAGATGAAATCATGAAATTTGCAGGTAAATGGATGGAACTAGAAACTGTTATACTAAGTGAAGTAACACAGACTTAGAAAAAAAAAAAGATGTATGTTGTCCCTTATATGTAGATCCTAGCACCAAATCCTGATAAGTGAGTATGTATCCAGACATAACTACAGGAACCAGGAAAATGGAAAGGAACCAGGGAGGTAAAGGAAAAGAAAGAACCTGAAAGAGAAGAAAGGTAGGAAACAGGCATTAGTAAGGGAGATATGGATAAAAATTGGGTTAGCTGCTGGGCACGGTCACGCACGCCTTTAATCCCAGCACTTGGGAGGCAGAGGCAGGCAGATCTCTGTGAGTTCAAGGCCAGCCTGGTCTACATAGTGAGTTCTAGGACAGCTGGGGCTACAGAGAGACTCTCTCAAAAAGACCCCCCAAAAAATTGGGTTAGTTTAACAGAGGGGGGAGGGAAGGGTATACAAGGAACCTAGGGGATAAAGGGAAAGAAGGAGCTCAAGAGAGGTAGGACCATAGGAGAAGGGTATTATTAAGGGAGAAGGGGAAAAATGGGGGCACCTTAATTGGGGAAACCATGATAGATGGGTTAGACAATGCTAGAGATAAATAATGCCTAGCTAGTTTTAAAAACCAGAGGTAACCATATTGGTCCAATAACCTATTGACACATTATACATACCAGATCAAGAAAGATATGTCTAGGCAATGTTTATCTGAGAACAATTGATCTTTGCCCAAGATTTATCTACATGGCACACAGTAATTAAAAGTACCAGACTGGTGGAACTAACCTTCTTGAATGTTTAACAGACATGCTTTGAGGCATATACTAATTTGGTCAGAGGGACATAAAAGACAGATTGTGCTCCTTGCCCCCCTATGTTGACTAGTTTCAGGGGACTATGAGCATCTCTCAAGATGTCCTGTAATTCTGGTGGGTCGCCTGTCCTCTTGATCAAGCAGGCCAAGGAGACCCCATGAGATGGACTTGAACCAGTGTCCAGTCTCCAAAGAGAAGGGTTAACACAGAGGAATCATTTCCTCCATGCTTCCAAGTGAAGCCAGCCATAGTTGAGCAGGACCTTTGACTTACTCTTCACATAGGTGGAACTGGTAAAAGAAAGGAGCCAGAGGCTCCTCCCAAGCCCATGT
>NW_008355272.1:2092568-2093071 GCF_000622305.1 Nannospalax galili
CAAAGTTTAAAGGGGCCAATATAATTTCTAAGAGTCCATATGTATAGCTAAAGGCTACATAACAAGCAACAATGCCAGATGGGTGATACCTTCTTTTTAGTTGTTGGCCAGTGTGGCCCAAGGGACTCCCAGATAGTAACCCAGCATAGAACTGGGAAAATGAACAACAGACCCCAATCTTATCTAAAGGAATATTGACAATCAATTGCTGCTAGATGAGGAACAGCTGACCTTCCTAAAATAAAGACGTCTAGATAGGCTGACTAGATTCACCAGATGGACAAGTAGTGGGAATGGTTGGAGGTTCCGACGTCACAGTGGACAGTAGCAGGGATAACAGAGTATAAGGGCTCTAGTGGGGGGAGGGAGGGTATGGGAGGGTGCCATATGGGAAGTGGGTGTACATTTGAATAAGATGGTTTGGAGTGTTCTGTGTGATACACACACAAAAAAAATCAACAAATTAAAAAAATGAATTATATTTGAGGAGGAAGCATTAAAAA
>NW_008355272.1:2093316-2105903 GCF_000622305.1 Nannospalax galili
AAAAACTCATTCAATGTTATATCTTACAGGGCTTATACTGAGTTCAATATTGTATAACTGTATTAATTCAACAGTGAACCTAAAAATTTTATAGCTCCTTTTGAAAGAGATGTATTTTTGCTCTGGAAACTGTTATTGAGTATGTTAAAGCTGTAATGAAATGCCTCTTCTAAAAAAAATAAATTTTTTTTTAGAGATAATGAAAAAAAATTAAGGTCAAGGGACTGGAGAAATGGCTCAGTGGGTAAGAATATTGGCTGCTCTTGCAGGGGACCTAGGTTCAGTTCCAGAACCCACATGGTGGGTAACAACATTCATAGCTCCAGTTCCATGGAATCCAACACCTTCTTCTGGCCTTGGAGGTCATAGTACTCACTGGCACACTTATACACACAGACAAAACACTCATACATGCAAAATAAAAATAAGTAAATAAAAAAGAAATTAAAAAAAGCTGAGCCAGGTACAGCGGTACATGCCTTTAATCCCAGCACTCGGAAGCCAGAGGGTAGATCTCCGTGAATTTATAAAGTGACAAATAGGCCATGTTCATTAAATTTGGGGAGGGACAGTGAGGGGATGTACAAAGAGGGGACAGATCTAAATACCATTAAACTATATTGTATGAAAAATCACAAAAATGCAATAAAAACAAAGCAAAACAAAACAGAACAAAACAAAATAGAAGGTTGAGAGTTACCGAGGAAGACACTTGATTTCAACCTCTGGCTTTTAAATATGTGAATGAATGAGCATGCCTGCACACACATATGCACATATATGCATATACAACCCATACCCTCATACACAAGAAGAAAAAACTCTATTCTAAAGAGAGGAAGAAAGGAAAAGCTTCAGAAATTTACAAAGGTAGCGATAGGATACATGAAAAGTGAAGAAAAAAAGGTGAACAACACAGAGAAAAGATACCAAATTGAGCAGCTCCCCAGCAGATAGAAGGGAAACAGAAGACTCCTCTACAAGGTGAGCCAGGTGGCCATGGTAAAGAACTTAGTGGTCCTACCATCAGGATGAACCTCAGCTCTCACAAGCCCCAAACCCAGTTGGGAGTTTTGGTGAGAAATGATTCCTCCAGTGTATGTGTCAGTAGTGGAGAGAAATCCTATTCTGTCAGTTTGTATGATAGGAGGTGGTAGGGTGCCATCTTCAGAAGAACCTATTATTTGAAATTGAGCTACGTTGGGGTCCTGAGACCAGGAAACAATCAGGAGATAGGAACTGCCACAGGGTAAGATCCAGCCTTGGGAGACAGGGTCTCATGTAGCTCAGGCTGGCCTCTAACTTGTTATGTAGCTGAGGATGACCTTGAACTCTTTTTCTTTTCTTTCTTCTTTTCTTTTCTTTTTTCCTTTCTTCTCTCTCTTCTCTCTCTCTCTCTCTCTCTCTCTCTCTCTCTCTCTGTAATGTATAAGCACATATGCATGTGGATGTATGAACCTGTGTGCACAAAGAGGCTAGAAGGGGATACTTGGCATCTTCCTCTATCACTCTCTACCTTATTCCTTTTGAGGCAGAGTCTCTCTCTAAACCTGGATCTCATGTTTCCTTTTTCTGGGCTAGAAGCCAGCAAGCCTTTTCTTGGTGAAGAATTGTTAGAGAAGCATCTTATAAGCACATATGCATGTGGATGTATGAACCTGTGTGCACAAAGAGGCTAGAAGGGGATACTTGGCATCTTCCTCTATCACTCTCTACCTTATTCCTTTTGAGGCAGAGTCTCTCTCTAAACCTGGATCTCATGTTTCCTTTTTCTGGGCTAGAAGCCAGCAAGCCTTTTCTTGGTGAAGAATTGTTAGAGAAGCATCTTCCACATAGACCTTTGTAGAGAAAATAGTAGTTTGGCTGTCCTGAGGAAGAAAGGCAGGGTCATAAAGAATGTTACACCTCTGAGGCTCAGGCACACAGAAATCTCCAGCACAGCAGGGAACCCCATTTTCCCACAACAAAGAACCTCCTATCTCAGGCTGACAAACATGGAGTAAAAGGCAATTGCACATTAGCATGGGGGAAGGGAGAAGAAGATATGAGGAAGTTCCCTGTGTGGCGCACACACATAGGGAAGGCTGAAAGCCAAGAGTGAAGTAGAAACACTAAAATACCCTCTACCAAGGGGCACTTTCACCAGGCACATCTAGAGGAGTTTGAAGGCAGCAGTGCAGGGGTGGTAACTATAGCAACAACAAAATACAATCCCTCTATTCTTCACTAGATTGACTCAACCTCCCTACACTGGTTGCCTCAGAGAAGGCATGTATCCATTTTCTGGCACAAGTACTCTCTACATCATTCTGTACTGTTACACACATTCTCGAATCACTCAGTAAAAAAAAATATGAGAAAGATTTTGGGTTTGGGGTTCAAAGGGGACAAAGAAGTGGATTGTCCTTTTGAGTAAAACATTTATTAAGAGTTAATAACACTTGGGTAAAATATTTATTAAAAGAGTTAACTCCATAGACAGACAGACATGGCAGAGGCTCTGAGAAAAGTTCAGGCCCATGTGGCAGAGTTGAGGGGGTCCCTTCTTATAGGTTTCAGAGGAAGGGAAGTTCTATGTCATGTGATTGATGAGTAGTCCACAGTACCTGTTTATAGTCAGGCTGTCTCTGAATCAGCTATGAGGGAAGGGAGGGCAAGAATCCAGAGAAACAAGTTATTTTAGAAATGCAGACCAAACTACTTGAGTTTTGGTATTTGTTACTATTCAACCAAAATGGAGGAGCTTTACAAAATGGCCTGGCCCTGGCTAACACAATGCACATAAGAAAAAAATCCCATTGTTAAAGAATGACAAATGTGTTTGCCTTCTAAGTTCAGTTGGCTAATTGGATGTTGTCATAACTCAAATTGATAAGGGACTAAGGTAATGAATGTGCTGATTTCTAAACTTTTACTTGCTGCTGGTATGTTTGTGATTCACTTTTTGAACAAGGGACTGCATTTCTTTCTAAATCATTTGACTAAAAAAAATGCTGAAAAGAAAAAAAAAAAGGATCAGTAGTTAAAGACCCCCATGCAAATGCAATGCCAGGCTCAAATTGCTTCTTTGGTAAATTTCACTGGGTATGCAAGAAAGAAACAATAGTAGCATCACAGCTTTTAGTGACCAGAAAAGGAAGGGAAGCATTCGAGTTCTGCTTTCTTAAACAAATCAAGTATCAGTTCATTTATCAATTTAAGCCTATTTTGTGATTTAAACTTTTTTTCTGAAAAAAAAAATCATTAAAATGTGATGTATTCCAAATATCTAGAAAAAAAAAAAAAAAAGAATGACAAATGTGGGCAAGGTGGCTCAGCAGGTAAAGGTGCTTGCTGCCAAGCTTGATGACCTTGGCTTGATCCCTGGGACCCCCATGGTGGAAGGAGAGAACTGACTCCCTGAAGTTGTCCTTTGATTGTCACGTCTCCCAATAAATAAATAAATGAATGTAATGAAAAAAATGAGCAAAACAGAGCTAGGTGTGATGGTGCATACCTTTAATCTCAGTACTCAGGAAGCAGAGGCAGGCAGATCTTTGTGAGATTGAGGCCAGTCTGATCTACATAGTGATCAGACTAGCTGGGGCTACAGGGAGACTTTGTCTCAATAAATAAATAAATAAATAAATAAAATAAAATAAATAAAGGTAGAGGAAAGAGGATTGCCAGAAGTTCTAGGGTAGTCTGGTCTACATAGTAAGTCCCAGGACAGCCAGGGCTGCATAGTAAGACCCTCAAACCAAACTGAACAGAACTGAACAGAACCTACTGCTCTAAACCCAACCCAACCCAACCCAACCAAACCAAACCAGTCAAAAACCCCAAAGGAGACTACTCATATGTTGAGATGATCAAGGAATTTAAATTGTAACTAATGTGTTAAAAGTGCTAGTGCAAAATGTAAACAATATGCATACATATGTGGGAGAGTTTCAATGAAGAAATGGTATAATTGCTTAACTCTGTAATGTTCCCCACAGACTCATATTTTGAATGCTTATTCCCCAACTGGTGGTACCATTTTGGGGGCTGAGGACCTTTTAGGAAGTGAGACCCAGCTGGTTGAAGTAGATAACTAGGGGCAGGCATTTGGAGGCTATTCCTGCCCCAGTTCCAGTCTACTTTCTCTGCTTCCTGGTCAGTCAGCATGTGAGCAGACTACAGCTCACACTGACTGGAACTGTTTTGCATGCCTTCCCTTGAACCTCTGAAACTATGAGTCAAAATAAACCTTTCCTTCTTTGAGCTGTGTCTGTCAGGTGTGTTGATCACAGTCATGTGAAAGTGGTTAATACAGACAACATAAGAAAAAGTTAAATGGATTTTGTTTTCTTCTGAAGCCAGTTCTCACTATGTAGCCTGGGTTGGCCTGGAACTCATTATGTAGACCATGCTGGGCTCCAACTCACAAAGATCTACCTGCCTCTGTGTCCCAAGTGCTGGGACTACAGGTATACATGCCTGTTCAAGAACTACTTTAAAAAAAAATGACAAGATATCAGAGATAGAGAATTCTATTCATGAGCAGCTCAGGAGACATTGTATTATTGAGGGGACAATAAAGAAGCAATAGAGATTGTTCAGCACAATACAAAGAGAACACTTAAAAAGAAAGGAAAAAAAATCCTCTAAGCACATCAATATGGCATAGCATTAGAAATTCTAACATATGGAATCCCAGGAAAGGAGGGGAAGTATGAGGTAGAAGACAGAGTTTACTTTTCACTCTGCTTTGTTTTTCTTCCTAGAAGTAACTACCTCTCAGGATCTCTATATCTCTATCTCTATCTATCTATCTATCTATCTATCTATCTATCTCAATCAATATATATGATATATATGATATATATGTATATATATATAATTTCCATCCTGGTTTAATACTTTAAAAAAAGTATTAAAGTATTTTGACTGGGCATGGTGTTGCACAGCTCTAATCCTAGCACTTGTGAGGCTGAAGCAGGCAGATCTTTGTGCAATTGAGGTCAGCTTGGTCTACATAGCAAGTTCCAGACCAGTTGGGGCTACAGGGAGACCCTGTTTCAAAAAATAAAAAAAAAGAGATATTCATTTTATTATATTTTGCATATGTATGTGTGCCTGTGTGAGTTTATGTACACCATGTGAGTTCAGGAGCCTGCAGAAACTAGAAGAGGGTTCTCAATCCCCTGAAACTGAAATTACAGACAATTGTTAGCTGCCGTATGGGTGTTCAAAACTGAACCCAGGTCCTCTGCAAGAGTAGTGAGTACTCCTAACGACTGAGCCATCTCTCTAGCCCCTGATACTTAAAAAATTTTGTAGTATACACACACACACACACACACACACACACACACACACATGTTCAGACTTAAGTGTATCTGAAATGATATATGGTTTTTGTTTTCAGATGTACAGAAATGGTACCATGTCATTTTTTTGCAATTTACTTTAAGTTAAAATTCCTTAAAAATCAAAGCTGCAATAAATGTAGCTGCATGTGACTTCATGTGAAGCTGTTTCATAATCCTTTGTGTGTAATTCTGAGTTTGGAAAAAGCCGTTTTCAATATGACTAAGCATTGCCAAACTGTCCACTAAAACAGCTGACCTGATTTACACCTACGCTGTGAATAATGATTTCTTATCCTTGACACTGTCATGAGCACTTAGTATTATCAGACTCATGATTTTTGCCTGATTTGTGAGTGTAAAATTAAATTTTATGTTGTTTTGGTCCACAATTCTTCTAAACATCTAGTTATATGTTCTTTGAATATTTCTGTTTGCATTAATTTCCTGATTGTAATCCTTGCTCTTTTTTTCTTTTTTCTTTCTTTTTTTTTTGAGTCTTACTATATAGTCCTGGCTGGTTTGGAACTTGCTACATAAACCTGACTGACCTCAGTCTCATAGAGATCCACCTGCTTCTGCCTTCAAAGTGCTGGGATTAAGGATGAATGTTGCAACACCCGGCCCTCTTTGCCTGTTTTTGATTGGGTTGTTTGTCTTCATTTTATTATTTTGTAAGATTTCTTTATTCTAGTTGGCTACTCTTTGATGACATTCTTATCAGTGCCTGACATTTTATTTATTCATCTATTTTAATGTTTTTACTAGCATATGTTAATTACACACAATTATACCATAAAGGATTTCATTGTGACATTTTCATGCATGTATAATGTATTTTGGTTATGTTCATCTCTATTACTGTTTCTTGTTGCCCACCCCTATGCCCATTGATCCCCTTCTTGTTTCTAACCACCTCCCAGCTATCCCTTCTCCTTTCCAGTCTGGTTTTTGAAGGGGTCATCGAATGAATTTCACTATGGTTATTTATAGAAGCAGGGGTATGTGGTGTTATTTACAGGACCATGAAGATCTTACCAGTGACATTGCTGAAGAAAATGTCTCTCTCTCCTCCAGCAATCTCTAAATGCCTATAGATCCTCAGGGAGGGTGAGACCTGATTCATTATTAATCTTCCTAATAGGAAGATTACTAGCTCAATCTTGTATGGGTCTTATTCAGGTCATCACAGATCTGTGAGTTCAAAAGTGTAACAGTCATGTCATGCCTGGAAGACAGCATTCCATAACACTCCACCACTTCTTTGGCTCCCACATTCTGTCCTCCCGCCTCTGGCGATGCTCTCTCAGCCTTGGGGAGTGGGTGATACAGATGTCCCATTTAGGACTGAACAGTCAACAATCACTTATTTTTATGTCATTGGCCAATTAGGAGTCTCTGCAGTTAACATTGCCCAGTGTTTTTGTTTTGTGAGACAGGGTCTCATGTATCCCAGGTAGGTCTTGAATTCACTGCGTAGCAGAGGATAACCTTGGACTTCTGAGTCTTCTGACACCCTTGGCCATGTGCTGGGATTGCAGGTGTGTGCCACCATTCCTGGCTAAAATTCACTTTTTTTTCCCTAGTGGTTCTGGGATCTAGATCCAGGGCCACATGTGGGTGCTAAGCAAGTGTTTTACCACCAAGTTGTACAATCAGCCCCTAGTACTCCATTTTAAATCATGTTCTCTTTCCTTAGTGGTTGAAAATGCCATTTTCATAGAGTTCCAAGTGGCCAGCTATATCTATATCTAGTAGGTCTGTTTCCAGGCTTCTTACTAAGTTCTGGTTTGTTTGTTTTTTTTTTTCTCTTAGTGCCTTTTCTATTTTTCACCTCTTATTATTTCATAACTGGATAAGGAAATTTAACAATTGCCAACAGTGTCTGGGCCTCAGAGAACACAGCTGTAGGAGTGAGGGTGGAGAGAGCTTCATCTCAGTGAACATGTTGGGTGGGCATAGATTCCAGTGCCAGAAATTATTTCAAAAACTGAATCCTCCTTCCAAGTATGATGAACAGATTATGTGGTCAGAGTTGTGAGTGTGATCATCCACCTAGAGAAAAGAAGGAGAGAACCCGAGTCCATCTGGTCCCTCTTCTTCCTCTTGAAAGTTTGTCTGAATTATCAGACATCCCACCATGGTGTAGATTATTAAAAATGAAACTATATCACAGGAGAGGAAGCATATTGGTGTATCAGAACAAATGCAAGTATTCTCTCTCTGCTCTTATTTTCCTTGTAGGGTAAGAGAATATGAGGCTGGAAGAAATCTCTGAGGTCATCTGGTACAGCTCTCCCACTTTCAAATGGGTGGGGTGATCATATCTGGAGATGCCAGGGACAGTCCCAGTTTATACTAGTTGTTCCAGAATAGTAATTAATAGCACACTCTTCCGGATAAAAATGCCTCAGTGTAGATAAGTATCATCACTTTATTGATGAGCAAGTAAGATTTGCTGAAGTTAAGTGACTTTTGCATTACTTACAGCGAGGTAATGTTGACAGCTGTGTTCCCCAACCCTGACCCTAGGAAATTCATCCAAGTATAAAACTATTCAAATATTATTTTTCTTATTAAGTATGATGTGAATTTATTACTAGATAAACACCTAGGAAACTTAAATGAATACTTAATTGGTTTTTAGACCTAGAACAGGGTGACCAAATGACTGAACACAGAACTAAAATAAACATTGGGGAGAAGCAATTTTTTGAAAAGTCATACAAATGTCATAAGTGCTAGCAGAGGGCCAGAGTTTAAATCTTTTCATCGTTTATTGCTTTTCTTTCTTTTTTTCCCCTGGGTAATATGATACCATACACTTCATTTTATTTTTTAGTATTTTCTGTTTTTCCAGTTTCATCTCAATGAATATATATTAGTTTAAAGATACTTTTATTAATTCTTTTGAGAATTTCATATAATGTATTTTGAACATATTCAGATCCTTCTCCCATCTCCAGCCTCACCCCACTTCCCCTAACTTTCTGTTCTGTATATATTACTTTTATTATCAGACAGAAAATGACTGGAATAACTGCTGTCCTCAAAGTGACATCCTCCTGCAAACTGTCACGTCTGTGCACGAGTTACTGAAGGCCCACTCTTTCCATCTATGATCTCAGGAGATCCTCACAGCAGTATCACAAGAAGGCCTTGCTGTTAGCCCATGTAGAGGACACCATGAAGCAGCTTGTCTGAGGACAGAGCTAGCCTGTGATTAGACTGGAAATTAAATGCCACCAATCTGCGGTGAGAGTTCATGCAAGAAAGCCTCACCCTCTGTAACCTACAGACAAGGCTGTGGCAACAGCTGTAGCTGCCATCACCTCCCCTTCCTTCCTGACTGTGCCCAGGAACTGGTCATGACCTTCAAGGCAGATGGGGACTAAAAGTCTCAAATGTCTTCCAAGTAGACATAACAGAGAGCGAGATCCAGGAAGTCCACTTTCATTTTTACGATATTTATTTGTCTGGCTATTTATTAATTTTTCTTGGATTTACTTACTTTTATTTTATGTGTATGAGTGTTTTTTTATTTTATGTGTAAGTATATCATGTGCATACAATGTCCACAGAGGCCAGAAGAGGGCGTCTAATCCCTTCCCTGGAACTAGAGTTCCAAACAAGTAGTTGTTAGCTGCCACGTGGGTGCTGGGGACTGAACCCAGGTCCTCTGCAAGAGCAACAAGTGCTCTTAACTGCTGAGCTATCTCTGCAGACCCTTATTTATTTGGGACAGTGTCTCACTATAAAGCATTGGCTGACCTGGAACTTGATATGTAGACAAGACTGGCCTCAATCTCACAGAGATCTGCCTGCCTCTGTTTCCTGAGTGCTGGGATTAAAGGTGTGTGTCACTATACCTAGCATATTTTATTAATTAATTAATTAATTGTCAAACTCTCCCTATTTTCAGATGACATAATCCTTTCTCTTTGTTTACTTTTATTTTATGGGTAGGGGTATTTTGTGTGTATGCATGTAAATAAGTGCAGTGCCCATGGAGGCCAGAGGAGGGTGTCAGATCCTTTGGAACTGCAGTTACAAATAGTTGTTAGCCTTCATGTGGGTGCTGGTAACTGAACCTGAATCCTCTGGAAGAGCAGCCAGTACTCTTAACCACTGAACCATCTCTCTCCAGTCTCCTATTTTATTTATATTTTAAAAGTGTTTTTTATTTATGCTTTGACAGTTTCATAATATGTATAATATTTCTTGATGCTATCCACTCCAACTGCCTCCTCTACTTCCCCAGACCCTCTGGACATGTACCCCTTCCACCTTCATGTCTCCTATTTTTTTCTAATAACCCATTAAGTCTAATTACTGTTGCCTGGACTATCACATGGGCAACTTATCAGCAGCCACATCACCAAAGAAAAATGACTTCTCTTTCCCTAGCAGCCATTGATTCCCAATACTTCCTCAGCTAGGAATGGAGCCTCATGAACCCCACCCCATCCATACTGGAATGCCCACTGGATTTTTTTTTTGTTTGTGTTATTTATTTATTTATTTATTTATTTATTTATTTATTTATTTATGTTTGTCTTTTTGAAGCAGGGTCTCCCTGTGTAGCCCCAGCTGTCCTGGAACTCACTATGTAGACCAGGCTGGCCTTGAACTCACAGAGATCCTCCTGCCTCTGCCTCCCAAGTGATGGGACTACAGGTGTGTGCCACCATGCCTGGCTAACTTTTATTTTTATTTTTTTTTTATGTGTATGAGTGTATTGCCTTCATATAGGTAAGGACACCCATGTCGTGCAATGCCCGGGGAGGACAGAAGAGGCCATTGGATCCTCTGGAGCTGAAGTTATGGACAGTTGTTAGCTGCCACATGGGTGCTGGGATTTGAACCTGGGTCTTCTGCACAAACAATCAGCGTTCTTAACCACTGAGTCATCTCTCCAGCCCGTTTGTGTTTTTGTTTGAAACAAAGCCTCATTATATAGCCTGGGCTGGCCTGGAACTCACTCTGTAGACCAGGTTGGTCTTTATCTTAACAGATATCTGCCTGCCTCTGCCTCTGGAGTGCTGGGATTAAAGGCCTGTACCCTATGTCTGGTTGGCTGACTCTTGTGCAAGTAACCATAGCTGCTGTAAGTTCACAAAGAGAGAACTGACTCCTATAAGTTGTCCTCTAACCTTGGTGCGCACACACACACACACACACACACACACACACACACACACAAATAAGTAAATAGATAATAAAGGCAAAACAAACACCAAACCAAATAAAGAACCAGAAGGACAAAACAGATTACCTAGAGAGCAAAATATTTCCGTGAGGAGCAGGTTTCTTATTAGAACTGAGGAAGAAGTCAGAGACAGTTGAACTATACTTTCTTTTAAAAAAAACCCTCTATTTCCATATGTATGAGTGCTTTTCCTGCATGTATGTAGGTGCACTGCATGTATGCAATGCCCACAGAGGCCCAAAGAGGGCATTGGATCCCCTGGAACTGGAGTTATAGATGGTTGTTAGTCACCATATGGGTGCTAGGAACTGAATCTGGGTCCTCTGCAAGACAAGCCAGTGCTCTTAACTGCTGAATTATCTCTTCAGCCCCAGTTGAATTATGTTTTTAAACTGTTAAGGGTTACAATGTTCAGTTTAGTAATTTCATCCCAAATAAGCTGTAATTCAGGAGTGAAAATAAAACACATTTACAAATACATTTAGAACTGGTGATGTAGCTTAGTTGTAGAGCACTTATCTAATGTGTTTTTCTCTCTAAATTCAATCTCTGGTACCACAAAAATAAATAAAGGAATAAGTAAACAACTCTACCCCTACTTAGACAATGGTTGAAATAAGTCACAGGTTCTTACTAAAAGAATTGCTACAAGATACTCCCATAAGAAAGAAATAAGAACAGAAGAAAGAAGCAAAATTCAAGACACAAAATTGAACAAAACAATTAGTAAATGTGTAAAGTAAATTAAAAAAAAATCCTAAAACAAAGTTTAAAGTAATAAGAGGAGATAATCTAGAGTTAAAAATTTTAATATTCTAATATTTTCTTTAACCCAAGCAAACATATTACAAATTTAAAATTATAAAAGCAATAGAATCTGTTATATCCTAAATGATTCAGGGAGATAGAAATAGAAGAAATAAAGAAAACAGAGAAGTCTGTTCTGTGTTAGTCAGCCTTTGTTATGCTGTGACAAATTATCTGACATAAACAACTTAAGGAGAGAGTTATTTATTTTGGTTCATGGTTTCAGAGATTTCAGTCTGTCATGGTGAGAGGGCTTAGTGGAGCAGAGCAGCTCACATGAATGGCAGCCAGAAAGCAGAGCAGGAGGGGGATAGAGAGGAAAGACACACACACACACACACACACACACACACACACACACACACACACACAGAGACAGAGACAGAGACAGAGACAGAGAGATAGGCAAAGAGAGAAACAGAGAGGGACAGACACAGACACACACAGACACAGACACACACACAGACACAGACACACACAAAGACACACACACACACACACACAGGGAGAGAGAGAATGTCTGTTTTGTTGTCTTCTTTTTTTGTTTTATTCCATCAGTCCCCAAGCTATGGGATGGTGCTGCTCACATTCAGGTTCTTCCTCTCCTGGAAATGCCATCACCTCTGACACACCCATAAGTATGCTAACTTCCTAGGCACTTCTCAATCCAATTAAGTTGAAATCAAGATTAACCATCACTGGGGCTGGAAAGATGGCTCAGTGGTTAAGAGCATCAACTGCTCTTGCAGAGGACCTGGGATCGATTCCCAGCACCCACATGGCGGCTGTGAACCATCCTTAACTCCAGTTCCAGGGGAATCCAAAGCCCTCTTCTGACCTCTGCGGCATTGCACGACAGGGGTGCACTCACATACATGCAGGCAATACACCCATACACTTAAAATAAAAAATAATAAAGTAAAAAAAATGTTTTTTAATGTGGGGCTGGGGAGATGGTTCAGTGGGTAAAGTATGAAGATCTGAGTTTGGATCCCTAGCACCCTTGTAAAATCCAGGCACAGTGGTAACACTTCATAACCCCAGTGCTGGGGGATGCAGACAGGTGGATCCTAGGGTGCTTGCTGGCCAGCAGGCTAGGGGGAACAGTGAGCTCCAGGTTCAAGTTAGAGACCCCATCTCAAAATAATAATAATGATTAATAATAATAACAATAATAATAATAGAGTGCAATAGAGGAAGACACTCTGATCATCTCTGGTCTCAACAGATACACACAC
>NW_008355272.1:2106123-2113207 GCF_000622305.1 Nannospalax galili
GATGGCTCAGCGGTTAAGAGCACTGACTGCTCTTGCAGAGGACCCAGGTTCGATTCCCAGCACCCACATGGCGGCTGTGAACCATCCTTAACTCCAGTTCCAGGGGAATCCAAAGCCCTCTTCTGACCTCTGCGGCATTGCACGACAGGGGTGCACTCACATACATGCAGGCAATACACTCATACACTTAAAATAAAAATAATAAATATTTAAGATTAACCATCACAGCCTCTTTTCAACAAAAGGGTCAGGAAAGAAAAAGCATAGGTAGGAGAACTCAAAATATAGATGAAGGAGGGCTGGATAGATGGCTCAGTGGTTAAGAGCACTGGCTGTTCTTCCATAGGACCCAGGTTTGGTTTTCAGGATTCACGTGGTGGCTAACAACTGTTTCAAACTCCAGGTCTAGGGGAGCTCTGTGGCTTCTGTGGGCATTGCATGAGTGGATGCACTTGCATACATGCAGGCAAACCACTTACACACATAAAATAAATTTTAAAAAAGCGATGAAGTAAACACATTGAATATACTGAATTTTATGGGAATGTAAATGTTTATGTTCAGAAAAACCACACAGGGCTGGTAAGATGGCTCAGTAGGTAAAGGAAACTGCTGCCAAGACTGATGATCTGAGTTTGATCCCTGGGATCCACATGGTGGAAGGAGAGAACAAACCCTTGAAAGTTATGCTCTGACCTCTACATATGTGCCATAGCATGCATACCCCCACCCATACACACACAGAAACGCACACACACACACACACACACACACACACACACAAAATACAAAAATTAAATAAATGGCCAGGCATGGTGGTGCTTTCCTTTAATCCCAGCACTTGGGAGGCAGAGGCAGGCGGATCTCTGTGAGTTCAAAGCCAGCCTGGTCTACATAGTGAGTTCCAGGACAGCTGGGGCTACAGGGAGACCCTGTTTCAAAACGACGAAAAAAAAAAAAAGTACTAATAAAAAGAAAACCACATAGATATCAAAACAGACTAAACAGCCAGATCTAAATGTATCAGTATAAACCAGATACATTGTCTTGAAGTACATAGATTCAAAATGATATATAGTTTGAGACTGTTGAATAAATTAAAAATGAGATAAAACCATGCTATATTGTTGTATGTATCCATATATGGATACAATACATGTAGCAAAATTAAGACAGGAGAATTCTACTACTGAACCATCAATGTGGTGTCACTGAACTGAGAGATGCACACAACTCAACACTACTGAATCTCTGGAGGAGAGATGGGGAGTCATGGGGGTGATGTGAATGTAGCTGCAACTTTTTCCTTACAAACAAAACAAGCAACAATAACTCTGAAACATCATGCCCAAAGTTAATGTGCTGCTGCTAGATGGGGGATATACTGTTTGCTATGTTAATTTCTGGGTATTTAGCAATTAAGAAATGTTGCTAAAATGTTGAACTTCTTTATATATATATGTATTTAAAGTTAATTGTTAGTGTGTGTGTGTGTGTGTGTGTGTATGTTAGGGCATGTACATTCACTGTGTGCATGTGGAGGTCAGAGAACTTGCCAGGGTCAATTCTCTCCTTCCACTGTGGGTTTCAGGGATCAAATTCAAGTCATCAGGCTATGTGGCAAGTGCTTTACCTGTTAAGCCATCTTGCTGCCCAGTTTATATTTTAAAATCACATTTCCTGTGAGGTGGAGATGCTGCTGTTCCACTTTTATGGACAATGCTGGTCATTCTGCTGGTTTTCCTTCTTGGCTTCATCCTCTGCTGGGTGAGTCCTGTGGATTTATACCCAGGTTCCCTTGCCAGTGGGCTTTTATTTCAGCCAATGGGATCTGTCTTGTTTTATTTGTTTCTTTTTCCTGTTGCTGTGCTATCATACTCTGACAAAAGCAACTAAAGGAGAAAAGGTTTATTCTGGCTCACAGATTTAAGAGTACAATCCATCATGTCAGGGCAGTAGAGGTGGCAGGAGCTTGAATCAGCTGGTCACATTGCATCCTCATTCAGGAAGCAGAAAGCAGTGAGTTCATGCTGCTGCTCAGCTCCATTTCTTCGCTTACACAGTTCAGGATCCTCAGCCAGAGAATGATCTTGCCCATAATTAAGATGAGGCTTCCCATTCAATGAATGCAGTCAAGATAATCTCCCACAAGCTTGCCCAGACACTAACTTAACCTAGATTGTTCCTCATGGGTATTCCTAGAAACCAGAAAATGGTTTTAGTTCTCCTGGAGCTGGAGTTAACAGGTAGCTGTGAGCAGCCTGATGTGGGTGTTGGTAACCAAACTCAGGTTCTCTGAAAGTGTAATACATCCTCTTAACCATGGCTCCATCTCTCCAGCCCCCAGGCTTTATTTTTCAGGTCCTCTGGAAAGAGGGAGAAAACAATTTGGACAAAGACTAGGATAAAGAACATCTGGGAATGGAAAGTACATCTCTTGGATTGATTTCAGAAGGAAAGTTGGGGCAGAAGGAAAATGGAGCTCAGATCAAAGAAACACTTACTAGTAAGATTAAGGGCATGGGTGCTATTCGAAGTCAGGGAAGAGCCCTTTATTCTAAGGAGAAGTGCCTAACATAATCGTATTTGTTTTAGAGAAATTGTCCTGAGTGTGAGGAGCAAATGGACTGGAGGTAGACCAGAGCAGAGGATGTTGTGATAGTAATCCAAGGCAGAGACAATGTGCTAGATTGAACTGGAGCTGATGGAACAGAAGAGAAGTGGCCACAGAAGAAAGGACAACTAGAGCATTCTCCCTGAGCATTAGGTAATCACTGTCATTTGACAGCTCTGCAAGATGTTCAGTAGCATGTCCTTATTTCACTTCATGGAGAGTGCAGAGTATATTTCCTCCTGCTCCCCCTCCTCTTCCTCCTCCTTCCCCTCCTCTCCCTCTTGTTCTTCCCCCTTCTTTCCCCCTCTTCGTCCTCTCCACCCCACTTTTTTTGTGTTTTGAAACAAGATCTTACTGTGCAGCCGAGGCGGGTCGCAAACTGACAGTGATTCCTGTTTCAGCCTCCAGAGTGCTAGGATCACAGGTGTTGAGCCGCAGTGCCTTCCTTCTCTTCCTTCCCTCTTTCTCTTCTTCCTTCTCTTTTCTTCACCTTCTTTCCTCTTCTTTTGAGACAGAGGTTTGCTATGTTCTTTCGATTAGCAAGGCTGGCCTTGAACTCACAATTCTGCCTCAGCGTCCCCAGTAGTTGGGATTACTGACTGCCGGCCTTTTGTATTCATTTCTGTGTCCAGTATCCCAGAGATAGTGTTTTCATTGCAATGGTTACACACATGACTTCTAGGCACATCTATGTCAGTATAATCCAGCAAGACTGTGAGGTTAGTGTTTAGGGCTCTTTCAGAATGCACAACTGGGTGTGGATGCTCTAACTGCTCACAGTGCAGATTGAAATGCCCTGGCTGTTTTTCCCTGACTCTCGGCTCTCTTCTGCCATCTGCTGGACCAAGCATTTTATAGCACACTGAAACGAGAGAGTCAGTGAAGATGGTGAAGGCAAACAGCAGCTTTGTGAGCGATGCAGTGGGTAATGTGCTGAAGGAGGTTATAACTCGGTAAGAGGGAGTGTCTACTATACATTCTTCCATTCATGCTAATCTTCAGTGCTTTTCAAAGATAACATATCTCTTATTATTTTTAAATGCAGCATATCTTAAATATTAGTATTCTCCTAAGAGTTTGTGCAACAACCTTATAATAACAACAGTTTTATTATTTTTTTGCACTATTTTACAAATGAGGCAGAAGCACAGAGACTTAAATAGAAAGTTACCTCTAACAACTTGGTGGCTGAGCCAGATCCAAAATGTTCTTGACTCCTAGTTCCACACTTTTCTCACAAAACATAGCAAAGAAAACCAAGAGAGAGTTGTGGAGGGCTGAGCTAAACTGCTGGTCTGCAGCACACAGAGGAAGGTGGAGGCCCAAAGTGTCCAGCCCTCAGAGAGCAGGGAGTAGGTGTGGGTGGGGTAGGCGGGGGTAGCAGGAACACTTCTCTTCATGTTCCCCAAGGACATGCCAAGGCAGTAACTCTGAGATATATAGGTTTTATTACATTTATTTATTTTTGTGTGTATACGTATGCCACGGTATGTGTGTGGAGGTCACAGGACAACTTGAAGGAGTCAATTCCCTCTTTCCACCATATGGTGTACTGAGGATTATGGCTCCCACTCCCCAGCAACCATTAACTACTCATTGCTTCTCAGTGAGGGCTGTGGCCTCATGAGTCTGTCCCTCATCCATGATGCAATTTGATGGGCCCAGTCTTGTGCAAGTAACCAGCACTGCTGTGAGTTCATGAGTGCCATGCCCATTTTTTTGGCTTTTACATTCTTTCTGCCTTTTCTTCCTTGATGTTCCGTAACCCTTAGAGGGGTTGATATAGAAATCCCAGTTAGGGATGAGCACTCAAAGTCACTCATTCTCAGCCTTTTGATCAGTTATGAGTTTCTGCATTAACCATTGCTCATTGTAAGCAGAAGCTTCTCTGACCAATGTTAAGAGCAGTACTAATCCACAGACCCTGCCATTTTTGCTAACATCTATTAAAGGCAAAAGAGCCAGCATACTAACATTTTCTCATTTAAGTTTAAGTCACACAAATACTAAAACATATTCTTGGTGTTATTAAAAAAAAGCAAACATTCTGATCAAGTAAAAAATCTCCTTTATTAGTTTAATCACTTTCCAAGAAGACAGCCCACAGACAGGGATATTGCTTCCGGACTTTTCCTATGCGTTTACATAAATACATGTGTTTCTATGGCAACCCAGAGTGTTATTTAGTGTTTCTCTCATTTGCATGAAAGATGTCTTGCTGTACTGGGCTAGGCTTCCCTGTACAACCAGCTGAGCTACTCTCATTCTCCTCTGTACTGGGAGGGGCAGTTGACTTGCCCTGGGTCCTCCTGGGAATCTCTCTTTATACCCCAAAGCCAGATGTCCTCAGATCCCCACTGCTCAGCCAACCTGCTTCCAGACTGGGACATTCCTATAGTTCTTGCCAGCTTAGTATAACTTTCTGTCTTTTCTCTTTTTCTTTGTATTGTGACAACTTAACATGAGCTTTATCATTTCAATCATCAGGAAATTTTTATTATAATTATGTATTTGTGTGTGTGTGCATGCACACACACACACACGCACACACACACTTGTCAGAGGACAACTTGCAGGAGTTGATCTCTTCCTTCTACCATGTGAGTTGTGGGATGGAACTCGAGTTCTCAGGCTTGGTGGCAAAGTCTTCTGCTCACTAAGCCATCTCTCCAACCCATTCTCTTTCTTTTTAAAAAAAATATTTTATTATTTTTATTTTATGTTGTATGCATGTATTGCCTGCATGTATGTAAGTGTATCCATGTCATACAATGCCCATGGAGGTCAGAAGATGGTGTTGGATCCCCTTGAACCAGAGTTACTGATGGCCATTAGCCACCATGTGGGTGCTGGGAACTGAACCTGGGTCCTCTGCAAGAGAGCCAGTGTTCTTAACTGCTGAGTCATATCTCTTGTCCTCACCCTCCAGATTTTCTTTATTTTTGAGAAAGGGTCTCACAGTGTAGCCCTGGTTGGCCTTGAACTCAGGGAGATCCACCTTCTTTTGCTGAGTGCTGGAACATGCTGCCATTCCTAACTCTAGTCCATTTAAAAGGGAGAGAGAGACACAGAGAGACAGTGTGTGTGTGTGTGTGTGTGTGTGTGTGTGTGTGTGTGTGTTTACCCTGATATGTGAGAAGGTCAGAGGACAACTTGTGGAAATTGGTTCTCTCCTTCCACCATGTAGGTTCCAGGATTTGAACTCAGGTGGTCAGGCTTGGCAGCAAGCACCTTTACCCCCTGAGTCATCTTGCCAGTCCCACTTCACCCATTTTTAAAAGTAGAGTTCAGAGACATCAACTACAATCACACTGCTATATAATCATGACTATCAATCATCCCAGGCCTTTTTTGTTTCCACCAACTGAAATTTCACACCCCTTAAACATTAGCTCTCTATTTCTTCCCACCGCTCCAGACCATGGAAACCATTACTTTCCTTTATCTCAATGAATTTGACATTTTAGTAGCCTCATGTAGGTGGAATTGTATAATGGTCTTTTTGTGACTAGCCTATTCCATTTAGTAAAATGTATTCAAGTTTTAACCATGTTATAGTGACTATTTCAGTCTTTTGCTCTCTAAGTGTTAATTTGCTTTTCTTAATAACAAACAAACATATTACTCTGTTATCAGCCCTTTTTTTCTGTGTTTTTATTTTAGGTATATGAGTGTTCTGCCTGCATGTTTGTAAGTGCACCCATGTTGTACAATGCCCGTGGAGGTCAAAAGAGTGAATTGGATCCCCTGGAACTGGGGTTATGAATGGTTGTTAGCCACCATGTGGGTGCTGGGAATCAAACATGGATACTCTGGAAGAGTTTTTAATCATTGACTCATCTCTCTAGCCCCCTCTGTAGAGCATTATCTTTGGGCTTCTGCTTTAGCTGATAAGAATTCAATTCTAGTCTCAGAAGAAGGATCATAGATGTGGGCAAAATCCTCCCAGTTAACTACTAGATCTCGAGAGAGAAGCAAAGTCACCTGGCTAACTTCAGCCTAGACCAGCTGAGCTCCTGTGGGTCTGCAAATGCGAGTGATCATAATTAATGTTGTAGTAAGCCACTACGTTTCAATGTACTTTATTATGCAGCCCTGCCTCTGCCTCCCTGAGTGCTGGGATTAAAGGTGTGCACCACTATGCCCTACTCCTTCCATTTATTTTTTTATTTTTAATTAAAAATTGGTTTAATCCATTCTTTTAAAAATATTTTATTATTTATTATTTTTATCTTTGTAAGTGTATGAAAGCATTGCTTGCATATAGGTAGGTGCACCTAGGTGTGTAATGCCCAATGGAGCTCAAAAGAGGCCACTGGATCCCACTGAACTTGTTTTACAGACAGTTGTTAGCTGCCATGTGGGTGCTGGGAATTGAACTTGGATCCTCTGCAAGAGTAGTCAGTGCTCTTAACCAGAGAGCCATCTCGCCAGCTCCTCCATCAGTTTTTGAAAAGAAATAATTTCTCT
>NW_008355272.1:2113360-2114695 GCF_000622305.1 Nannospalax galili
TGGGGAAAACTGAAAAAAAATTCTTTTAGAACACACCCACAATTTCCCATGAACTACTTTTGTGTGTATCTCTTCCTGGAATGCAATGACCTTAGGTTAATATACCCTCTGGCCCTCCAAAACTCCCAGGGAGGAAAATGTAAGAAGTAGGAGGAGGTTTCAGTGTCTGGAGGTTTTTTTACATTGAGCTATGCTGGGCTGTTAGTGGAGGCAATAGGGCATTGGGGGTGCGTCCTCTTTGTGAATGTGCATATATATATGTATTATTTGTATATATGTATTATTTGCATATATATTTGTATATATGTGTATATATATTTGAGAGAGGCTTCATGTAACTCAGGTGGACCTTGAACTCATTATGCAGTAGAAACTGGCCTTGAACTCCTTTTAAAAAATATTTTATTTTTATTCTGTGTTTATGAATGTTATGCCTATATGTATGTAAGTACATCTGTGTCATGCAATGCCCGTGGAGCTCAGAGGAGGGCATTGGAACTGGAGTTACAGACAGTTGTTAGCTTCCATGTGGGTTCTGGGAACCAAACCTGGGTCTTCTGCAAGAGCAGCCAGTGCTTTTAATGGCTGAGCCATTTCTCCAGCCCCTGGCCTTGAACTCTTGATCCTCTTGACTCCTATCTCCTCATGCTGGGATAACTGGTATGCTCCAGTACATCTGACTCTCTGACAACTCTACCCTCACAATCATTTGTGTTAGTGGGAGATGAATAGGCTACATCCACTTAATATAACAACTTTTTTTTTTGTCTTCCTACAGCCCCAGCAGGCCTAGAACTCACTGTGTAGAACAGGCTGGGCTTGATTGCATAGAGATCCTCTTACTGAGCTCGGATCAAAGGTATGTGCCACCATGCCAGGCTATTTTGTCCTTTTGATCAAACATGATGAGGAATTGACAGAGAAAATCGGTAGATATTTGTAAGGTTTGGGGTGAGGATGGTGCTGTAGGGAGTCAGAATTCCTCAGTTTGTGGAATCTTAGCCCTCTCCACTGTTCCACTCCTACACAGGCCAGAGAATGTAACTGGCAAGTGTTCATGGGAGCAGGTTCTCAACTTTTTTGATCTTCAGCTTCCTGAAACAATGAAGATAAATACACCCTTTATAGACTTTGCTGCACCAGGGAAGGGGATGACGTCAGTAGAACACATCCCATTTCTGAATTATAGAAGGAGCAAAACAAAAGGTGGCTGCCCTTATTCATTGGCTTGAGAGACATTTACTGTAATATTTAACCCATTCCATGACTTCCCACTATCGACAGCAAGAAAGTATACTTTCCCTTTCCTGCTATTCCCTCTTCTGTGACCGCTCC
>NW_008355272.1:2133262-2133758 GCF_000622305.1 Nannospalax galili
ACCTAGGTGTGTAATGCCCAATGGAGCTCAAAAGAGGCCACTGGATCCCACTGAACTTGTTTTACAGACAGTTGTTAGCTGCCATGTGGGTGCTGGGAATTGAACTTGGATCCTCTGCAAGAGTAGTCAGTGCTCTTAACCAGAGAGCCATCTCGCCAGCTCCTCCATCAGTTTTTGAAAAGAAATAATTTCTCTCCTTGTTTTGTGCAATACATTTGTTCTTCCTTTTCTTCCACTGTCTTACTCCTGTTTCCCACAGCTGCACCACAGCATTCACACAGCAACTACTGATTTCACTAAGATTTTGTTTGTAGCAGGACTTATGCACAATTACTTCTTTCTAAGTCTATAATGTTTCTATGGGGAAAACTGAAAAAAAATTCTTTTAGAACACACCCACAATTTCCCATGAACTACTTTTGTGTGTATCTCTTCCTGGAATGCAATGACCTTAGGTTAATATACCCTCTGGCCCTCCAAAACTCCCAGGGAGGAA
>NW_008355272.1:2133845-2134382 GCF_000622305.1 Nannospalax galili
AGTAGAAACTGGCCTTGAACTCCTTTTAAAAAATATTTTATTTTTATTCTGTGTTTATGAATGTTATGCCTATATGTATGTAAGTACATCTGTGTCATGCAATGCCCGTGGAGCTCAGAGGAGGGCATTGGAACTGGAGTTACAGACAGTTGTTAGCTTCCATGTGGGTTCTGGGAACCAAACCTGGGTCTTCTGCAAGAGCAGCCAGTGCTTTTAATGGCTGAGCCAATTCTCCAGCCCCTGGCCTTGAAATCTTGATCCTCTTGACTCCTATCTCCTCATGCTGGGATAACTGGTATGCCCCAGTACATCTGACTCTCTGACAACTCTACCCTCACAATCATTTGTGTTAGTTTTCTCCAGCCCCTGGCCTTGAACTCTTGATCCTCTTGACTCCTATCTCCTCATGCTGGGATAACTGGTATGCTCCAGTACATCTGACTCTCTGACAACTCTACCCTCACAATCATTTGTGTTAGTGGGAGATGAATAGGCTACATCCACTTAATGTAACAACTTTTTTTTTTTGTCTTCCTA
>NW_008355272.1:2135111-2144916 GCF_000622305.1 Nannospalax galili
AACAGTTTTCTGAGCTAGGCTGCACCTCTTACAAAATTGGCTGTACATTTTTAGGTTTACAGTTGAATTATTACGGTTATACAATATTGTACTCAGTATAAAACCTATAAGACATAAAATTAAATGAGGTTTTAAACTTTGAAAAGGATCTCCATTTCATTATTAAAATACACAGTTTCATACAGAAAAATTCATTTTTAATGCAATTGACATTAAGATGTTTGCACATGCCTTTCTAATCTCTATGTATCTGATTATTACTATCTGGGAAAGTGTCCTGGAAAACTGCTCAGGATTTTGCGTTGTTACTGCGGATCCTGCCACATGGTGTCGCTGTTGAAACAGGTACACTTGCCACTGCGTGCCATGCACAGGTCTAACTCCAGGAGATCTCAAGGAACCAGAGAGCTTCTTTGTGGAATACAGTACTTTGGCAGCCTTTGCTACATCCCATTTCAGTTTCCTGGATACATCACTTCTACTTAAGTACTTTTTGTGTGTGATGGAAATGAAGTTGTAAGATCACTGTGTGCAAGGGGAGGGATCCTCACCTGGGTGCTCCCTGCCCAAGGCTGAGGCTCCATCCTGATCTCTTTTGTAGTTATTCCAAAGCTCAATGATGGGGGATTTTTCTATTTTTATTTTTTTAGGAGACAGCTACCTACCACTATGCTCAAGTAATTAGCATTCTTCTTCCTGGCAATGTTGATTCCCAGGTTCCTGTCACACAAAGGCTTTTGTAGGGGAAATAGCTCTGATAAAAGCTGGGGAAGTGGTACCCCTCTGAGCACATGTCTGCATATATAAGTTCTTTGGACTTTGATGTTTCTGTCTACACTCCTGTAACTTGCCAATCATTTTTCATGTCCAAGACCCTTGGTTTGAGCCTCTGCATAGGGACACCCCTCCATTGCCCCCCCCACACCCACAACCTTCCAATGGGAGGAAGGTCATAATGAGATACCTGAGATAAATACTTTAACTGAGAAAGCAAACTCCCAAACTAGATATATAACATGACCCCATTTCTTTCCCCTGTCCCTGTTTTTCATTTACGCTTCTCTAGTGCCTGAATTTATTTGCAGTTTTGCAGTTCATAGCAATGTTTCAGTCAACAAATGCTACATATACAATGGTGGTACCATAAAGACTGTAACAGAGCTGAGAGATTTCTAGCCCTTAGTGACATCATAGCTGCTATAATGTTGTAGCACAATACACTGTTCATGTGTTTGTGATGATGTTGGTATAAGAAAACTTCCTACCCGGCCACACATAAAAAGTACTGCACAAATAATTATATACAATATGTAATATTTGATCATGATAATCAATGAAAATGATGTTGGTTTATCCATTTTCTGTTCTATGCATTGACTGCTTGCATGTAAGTGCATCTGTGTCATGCAATGCCTGCAGAGGTCAGACAAGGGTATTGGATCCCCTGGAACTGGAATTATGGACAGTTCTTAGCTGCCATTGTGGGTGCTGGGAATTGAATCTGGGTCCTCTACAAAAGCAGCCAATGCTCTTAACTCCTGAGTCATCTCTACAGTCCTTAATGTTGATTTTTGCATGTGTTTGTGTAGTATATGCATGTATATTTGTATGTGTATGTATCCATGTATATGCAGGTATGTGGGCTTGTGGAGACCAGAAGTTAATCTCAGGCATCTTCCTCTATCACTCTCCACCTTATTTTTTGAGACAAAATTTCTGAGTTCATCGATTGGCTAGACTGGCTGGTTAGTGCATTCTGGGGATCCACCTGTCTCACCCTCCCCAGCACTAGGGCTACAGATGACAGCCACTGTTCCTGGCTTTTATGTACATACTGGGTGTCTGAACTCCAGTTCCCATGCTTGTTTGGCAAGGACTCTTCTGACTTGAGCCATTTCTCTAGCCCCTGTATACATATACTTCTACTTATTAAAAACATACTATAAGGGAGCTGGAGAGATGGCTCAGCTGTTAAGAGCACTGACCCAGGTTCAGTTCTCAGTACCCATGTGGCAGTTTAACTGTCTGTAACTGTAGGTCCAAAGAATCTGATGTCATATTCTGGCATAAAGGGGCACTGTATATATGTGACATACTTATTTACATGCAGGCTAACTCTCATACATATAAAATAAAAATAAGTGAATTGGAGAGAGATTCTAAAAATGTTGATGGTGGAATGAGGCACAATGGTTCCCAAGAGACTGAGTGCATGTGTTAGATCATGTGAGGAACCTCATTATGCAAGATGAATGTCTCCCTGACCATAAGTGCTTCTATATTGATCTAAACACTATGAACTCAGGACTGGGCAATTAATAAAGAAAGAAAAAGCTTGGGAGCCAAGATGGCAACCACGCAGCTGTAGGTGTCCTGAGAATTGGTGGTGGTGGCTCTCAGTGCAGGCACTTAAAACATGACTCTGAGCCTCCATATTTTATTAAGAATCTTGGTGCTTTCATGCAGATCTCCATATCTTGACCTCAGGACTTTGTAAGTAAGGGGAAAAATTACCACTAAGCCCAGAACCAAGCTGGCCTGGCTGCTCATCCATGTACACCCTGGTGTTGAGCAGATCTGCACCCATCTGGCTACCTACCTTTGTACTCAATGGGCCCCTGAGGTTCTGGGGCACCAGGCTCCCCCAAGTTGATGAGCTTGGGTGATGGGGCCAGGCAGCGGGTACAACCAGGAGGGGTTGCTACCACCCCACTGTGCTGCACCCCAGTACACCTCTCTTACCAGGGCCTGGGCATTCATCAGTCACTGCACAGCATACCCACGGTCAGTCTGGCTATCATCATCATCCTTTGATTATCAAGACCTGGCTGCAGTCCATAACAGCAATAGAAATCTGAGAAGCCTACAGATTACAGAAAATAAACAAGAGGACTTTGGTGTAAAGGTGTCACGTGAAGCTGTGAAGAAACATCCCAACTGCCATGAAAAGGATCTTGGATTGGAGGCCCAGGAGTCAACTGCAGCCTGCTTTGGGGACCTAGCTTCTGCTTTTACCCACAGTAAACTCTGTGAGGAACTAACCTCTTGGAGAATGCCTTGGACCATAATGGGGTGAGCATGCGGATTGAGGCATGGGAACAGCCAAAGTCCAACCTGCATGTACTCAGGCTGCAAACAACTTTGAAGAGGAAACCCAAGTGTCTCAGATAACTGATGAAAAGAGAAATCCCTACTTGACAATTCCAAGCAATGTGTAAGAGAAACAGAAAACAAGGTGAAAACTCCATTCCAAGAAACCTGGGTGTAGTCTGACCCAAAACCATGTATAAAGGAAAGGGAGTTGGCTCTTACTTTGGCCTATCTGTGCATAAGAATTACAGATCACTGACATTCTAATAGATACACCTTTGTCACTCAGTTCAGAGGTGTGTAAGAGATGAAGTTTTTCATATGCTAACAGAGGTCATGAAGTTGGGGTGGGGAGAATGAAAAGTGAGGGTGGAGGTGAAAGAGGGGATGGGAACATAATCAAAACACATTGTATGAAATTCTTGATTAAAAAAATTTGCCTTTAAAAATCTTTTTGATTTTCTAAAAATATGCTAAAAGACTTGGAATGTAACTGAAGTGGTTGTACTTCTGAGCCTGCACAGGCCCTGAGTTTGACCTGCAGCACTGTATAAAACCAGCAGTGGTGGCCACTTGCCTTTAATTCCAGGATTTAGGAGGTGGAGGCAGGGGGATAAGAAGTTCAAGAACATATTAAGCTACATAGTGAGCTCAAGGGCAGCTTGGGCTACATGAGATCCTGTCTCAAAAACATTACTATTAAATAAATATGCCATGCTATGCTGGAAGCAGCCTCAAACATCTCTCGTTTATTAAGTCTTTTGATCTCCTTAAGAGGTCACTTTGAGTGGCTGGGGGATGAAGAGATGGCTCAGCAGTTTAGAGCTCTGGATGCTCTTGCAGAAGATCTGCTAGCACCCACATGGTGACTAGCAACCAACTGTAACTCCAGTTCAAGGGGAATTCAATACCTTCTTTTGAAGTCTGTAGGCATTGCAGGACATGGGCGCACTTACATATATGGAGATGATACACTCATACACATGAAATAAAGAAATTATAAATAAAATATTTTTTTAAAAAGAGGCCACATCAAGTGTCTGACCAAGACTGGCTTTGTGTAAGTGCACTCTGCGGTACTCACACAATGATAATATTGCCTAGCAATGCATTTCTTAGAACATGTCCTTTTATTAAGTGACACATGGTTGGCTTAAACACTGGGCCAGTGACTTTATTACCATCATGGTCTCAAAGCCTATGTCTTAGAAATATTAAAAATAGATCCAAAGAATCTAGATTTTGTTGTAGTTTTGATCGTGTAATTGAACCTACAGCCTCATATACGCTAGGCAAGTGTTCTATTGCTGAACTATACTCCTGTCCTGGCCCAAGATGCTGGCTTTTGAAGACACTTGGTTCTTGGATCCTATATTTGTAAGCTTGATAACTGCAGGTATGTACACCTTTGTGAGATGGAAGAATTCAAAATTTTCTAAATATATATTCAAGTCTATTTTGGTGGATACATTTTCTGCATTAATTTGGACAATCATTTCCATAGTAGATTAACATCACTTAGTAGAAGATTAACACAATAAAAATGCATTTCTTTCTCAGATTTCCCATCAAACTGGTTGGAAAACTTTCGATATGGTTAAGAACCCACCTTCTTCCATCTTATGGCTTTGCCCCCTACCAGGTTCTCAGAGTCCCTTACATTCAGTTGTTGGGTTGGGAATAGAGAATTTATGGAGGAAATGTATGGGAGACAGGAGGATCCCCAGTATATACAGGTAGAATCTAGCCAATAGGTGAGCTCCATGCTTAGGGAGAGATCTTGTATCAAAAAATAAGGTAGAATGCTGGGCATGGTGGTACATGCCTTTAATTCCTGAACTTGGGAGACAGAGGCAAGCAGAACTCTGTGAGGTTGATGCCAGCCTGGTCTACCTAGTAAGTTACAGGCCAGCTGAGGCTAGAGGGAGATCCTGTCTAAAAAAATTGAAAACAAAACCTAAAAACAAAATGTAATAAAATAAGGTGGAGAGTGATAGAGATACCTGACATGAATCTCTGGCCTCCACAAACCCACATACTTGCACATACATGGGAACCCACACACAAATATATAGGCATACACTACATAGACACACACACAAAAATTAAAAAATGGAAAACAAGCATAGCACAGTAAATGGATAAACCAACACCATTGTCATTTATATTCATTATCGAATATTATATACTGTATATGACTGGGTGTGCCATACTATTTATGACTAGAAGCTTAGGAGGTTTTTAAATGACTGGTCTAATGAGACACCATACCACAGCATTTCCTTGCTAGAACTAGTCCTGCTTAGAGACTAAGGCTGGAAGCTCTTTCCCCAAACAGCACTGCCCTTAGAGGGGGAATCACTCTTCTTTGATGGTCAGCTAAATATTTCAGAAGTTATATTCATGACTCAAATGATTTTGGATCTCAGAAAATTTCAGAACTTAGTTTCATCAAAGCCACTTCTCAATTTGAGCAGTGAAAACGTCCAGAAAGAGAAGTCAGAGAGAAGGTGAGGATTGTGATTAGGTATCCTGGAGCTTCCTGCTTGAACTTGTGGCTTACAGATGACCAGAGAACATGGAACCATGTCTGCCAATGAATTCTTTTGAAAGGTAAAATGCCTCCACAGATTATTATATGCAAATACAATGTGTATTTCCAAATATTACTTTTGTGTAAGAAGTAGCTATACCTCTAACATACCACCAGTGGAATTTTTATTTGGTTTAGTCATTTAGAGAAGAAAGGACATAGTATCTTGATGTGGAAGATGAGGGCATCCTATGACCCAGAAGTCATATCAGTATCATTAGAAAGGCTTTGTTTTTCAACCAACACTCTCAGACAACCAAAGAGTGCAAACAATTGCATATTTAAATGACTCTCAATGGTTTTCTCTTTCAACAAGATGTTTTCTGAAGAGCAGGAAAATGGGAGTTCACATGAGAGGGAAATCAATTCTTCTGGAACACTGCTGTCAGGCTTGGAGCTTGCACATTGGTGTCAGGTTTCTAAGTGGGAGAGACTATCACTCAGGCCCACATTCTTAGGGCAAGGAACTGATAAAGGTATCTCTGCAGAGAATCAATGATGTACCATCTCGGGTACTTGTAGAATGGACTGTTTGATGAGTCATTGACCTTACAGTGACAATTTATTCAGTTTTAAAAAATATTAATGGAACTATTGATTTAGGAAGAGTGGAAGGCACTATAGGTTTTATATGTTACAGAAAAAGTGGAGACTCCTGGGTCATATTTTGCTTCCCCAAGTGGCTATTTGAGTAACATGATAGAATCACAGGGATCACCAAAATGGTGTGTGGAGTAAATTTCACCTCTATGGTCATGTCACTTATCTGAAGACTTTAACTCTTTAGCATCTTCTGGAAATAGAAAATCAATTTGAAATAAAACAGGCTGTTAGCATCAGAAACAGGGACTGAAGCCCATGAGGCCTCCGTGAGATCTCCTTACATTTCACTATGAGCTATTTAATTTAACAAGTTATTTTTATTTTATGTGTAAGAGTGCTTTTTTGTTTGTTTGTTTTTATATTTTATGTGAGTTTATTAACTTACATGGGAATGAATACCCAGTGCCTAACCTTGTGCCGTGACTCAGAGCCTGCCTTATCAGACCGTGCTACTCCCATAGTCTCTGCTAGCATTCACTCATGCCTCTGGGGCCAGCAATTGCCCCAGGTCCACAAGAGTCAGTCCACTCTGTCCTTCAGCTGCTGAGTGGCTGGCTGCATGACCCCCCACACCTTGTGCACTACCCAGGCATCCCAAGATGGCTCCCAGCCTCCCCTTGGTAGTCCACGCTCTGCATCGGGCCCCGCCCATTGGAGGAACTAGCCAATATGGAGACACTCTACCCCTTTCCTCCATGCTTACAATCTTCCGGTCCATCTTCCACTAAAGTCCCTGAGCCTTGGAGGGGTGATAGATGTAGGGTGATCTCTCGTATCATGGCGAGATAGTGGCTTCTTGGGCCTCCCCATTACTTATCTTTAGGCCATGGCCACTGATCTATCTCAGTGGTGTTTCTTCTACTATAAAGACAAACGGAAAGAGGTAGACACATTTAAACAAACATGAATGTAAATACAAATGCATAGACGATGTCCCAGTAGGTGTACTATACTCATTAAACAGTATACTCCTGATGGCTTCTCCACTAGGGCCTGGGCCTGTAGCCTCTCGATGCAAGGCATTGGCCTGGTCTACAGCACCAGATGTGTGTTTCACCCTTAGGAGCAGGCTTATCCAATTAGAAATTTGTCAGTTGTACATGTGTTGGTCGAGCGATTGTGCTTGCAGGTATTGCTTGGCGTGTCCATAGTGTGCAGGGTGCAGGGTTCATCGTTGAGTAGAATAATAGAGGATCCTTTCTTCCTCAAACACCTGCATCAATATGTATGTCATCCATCCAGTAGCACAGAGGTTTTTTTTTTTTTTTGGCTTAGTCTCAGTTCCATCTCTTCTTCTCCCATGCTCACAACATGCAGTGTCCTCAGCAACATGGCCTTACTGATCTTTCTAGTGTACAACCGACATTAATGGCAATAGCCTTGGTGAATTGGAGGACCTCAAGGATCTTTCTCTGACCAACAGCTCATAGGGGGGCAACCCACCCCTGGTACTGCAGATTTTCTTAACAGTGGTACAGTTTGGCAGTCTCTGTCCTCATCTTACCCAACCTACATAAAACTCCCAAGAATCTTGCAGCTATAGCTGGCCTTTGCTTCTTCAAGTATCTTTCAAATGGGCTTCACATCTGTAAAACACTCGAAGGAACGTTAACATTATATATTAAATCACTCATAGACAAGGTCTTACAAAGCATGGAACGGTTTTGTCCATTTGTATTAACTGTTTTCTCCATAGATCCTTGTTAGGTACCATAGCATGGGTACGAGGCATTAATTTGGTTAGCTCTTTACCATTTTTAGTTATCCCTTTAGAGTCATTTTGCACTTGGGGGATTTTGTATGGGGTCTTTTTGTATTCTTTTATTCTTGATACACTTACAGGTGTTGGCTCAAGTTGCCTGACCCTGCACTGAGCTAAGGAGGCAGGGGCCTTCTCTGGTCCCCACTGCACTCATTGGTTCCCTGAGTCAGGCAGGCCCTGGATCTGCCTCCTGACCCTAGCCATATCTGTCATCTTCCCATTGACCACACCAAATTGCTGAGGGAGAACTTGGTGGGAAAACCTTCTTCCACCCCTAGTATAGCCTTTATCAGAAGAGAAATGTATCTTATTTAATCCTTGGGGATCCTTAACCACCCCTTGTACAGTTTTTATTCTTTGAATGTCCTTTGGTTTTAAAACCTTCCAGAAATGCCTTAGTATTGAATTTGGTTTTCTATCCTTTTTTACTCTGGGGATTTGGGCTTGACATAAGCCTTGCCAAACATTTATACAATATTGAACTCAGTATAAGCCCAGTAAGAGATAAAATCGAATGAGTTTTAACCTTTAAAAAAGATCTCCATTTCATTTTAGAATATATTGTTCCTTGCAGAAAGACTCATTGTTTCTGCTACTAACACTGAGATGTTGGCATATGCATCTCTAATCTGTATGTTTCTGATTATTACTAGTCATAATCGGTTGCACTTGGCTCCTTGGGTGCCTGTGTATGCCTATAACGTCATCGGGTAGATTTCAATGGTAATGTTTATCACCTCTACTAATTAACATGATGTAAATTTCCATGCTTCCTCCTCAAATATAAATCATTTAAAAAATTGTTGATTTTTTTGTGTGTGCATATCACACAGAACATCCCAAACCATCTTATTAAACTATACACCCACTTTCCAGATGGCACCCACGCATAGCCTCCCTCCCCCCACTAGAGCCCTTATATTCTGTTATCCCTGCTACTGTCTGCTGTGTTGTTGGCACACCCAGCCATTCTCCACTACTTGTCCATCTGGTGAATCTAGTCAGCCTATCTAGAGGTCTTTGTTTTAGGAAGGTCTATTGTTCCTCATCTAGCAGCAATCAGTTGTCAGTATTCCTTTAGATAAGATTGGGGTCTGCTGTTCATTTTCCCAGTTCTCTACTGGGTTACTATCTGGGAGTCCCTTGGGCCACCCTGGCCAACAACTCAAAAGAAGGTAACTCCTATCTGGCACTTGTTGCTTGTTATGTAGCCTTTAGCTATGCATATGGACTCTTAAGAAATTATATTGGCCCCTTTAATCTTTGGTTATACTTTCCTTTTGGGTGTTTAAGGCCATACAGTTGGCCCAGATAAACCAATTTATTTTTACTTGTAAGGTCATTTGAGGATTTGTTCCTCAGGGGTCACCTGGGCTTGGGAGGAGCCCCTGGCTCCTTTCTTTTACCAGTTCTGCCTATGTGAAGATAAGTCAAAGGTCCTGCTTGACCATGGTTGGCTTCGCTTAGAATCATGGAAGAAATGATTCCACTGTGTTGACCCTCCTCTTTGTAGACCAGACACTGGTTCAAGTCCATCTGGTGGGGTCTCCTTAGCCTCTTTGATCAAGATGACAGGTGACCTATCACAATTACAGGACATTTTGAGAGATGCTCATAGTCCTCTGGAACTAGTCAACCTAGGAGGGCAAGGAGCAAAAACTGTCCTTTATGTCCCTCTTACCAAATTAGTATAGGCCTCAAAGTATGTCTGTTAAACATCCAAGAAGGTTAGTTCCACCAGTCTGCTACTTTTAATT
>NW_008355272.1:2144932-2146411 GCF_000622305.1 Nannospalax galili
ACTTCCACACCCTAATCCTACCTGCTTCCCCCTCCCTGATTTCTCCCCTAAACATCCCCCCTTCCACACCCTAAAGCCCCCATATGTAAAGTCCCAGCTCACAACCGGTGAGCTGACATCTTTCCCTTCCCCGAGGGAAAGGTGCCCCGTGCGAAATAAATCTGTGTCCTGCTGAGAATTCCATCTGAGCCTCGGTGCCTCATCCATCTGCTCGTGCCTTCCTCCATCCGCGCCGCCCGCTCGCTCCTGCCCGTTCTCTACCTATCACACCTGTTTCCTACTGTTCTTCTCTTTCAGGTTTTTTCTTTTCTTGTACCTCTCTGGTTCCTTTTCATTATGCTGGTTTCTGTAGTTATGTCTGGATACATATTCCCTTAAAAGGAGTTGGTGATAGGATCCACATATGGGGAAGATATATGTCGATTTTTTTTTCCGAGTCTGTGTTACTTCACTTAGTTTAACAGTTTCTAGTTCCATCCATTTACCTGCAAATTTCATTATTTCATGTCTTTACTGCTGAGTAGAACTCCATCATACAAATGTACCACATTTTCATTATCCATTTGACACTTGAGGGATATGTAGGATGCTTCCATCTCTTAGATATTGTGAAAAGAGCAACAGCAAACATGAATGTAGAAGGGCCTCTGCAATAGGATGAGTTCTTTGGGTATATGCCAAGGAGCAGTATAACTGGGTCAAATGGTAGGTTCTTTTGGAGTTTTTTAAGAGTTCTCCACACTGCCTTCCATAGGGGTTGAACAAGTTTGCATCCCCACCAACAGTGGATGAGTGTTCCCCTTTCCCCACATCCTCTCCAAACTTTGGTATCATTTGTTTTCTTGATTTAGCCAGTCTGACTGGGGTAAGGTGAAATCTTAAAGTGGTTTTAATTTGCATTTCCCTGATTATTAGTGATGTTGAACATCTTTTAAGATGTTTCATAGCCATCTTTACTTCTTCTTTTGAAAACGTTCTGTTCAGCTCCTTAGCCCATCTTTCAATTGGGTTGCTTCTTATTTTGGGTCTCTGTTTTTTAAGTTCATTATATATTCTGGTAATTAAACCTCTATCAGCTCCTTTGATGTACAGAAGATTTTTAGTTTAATGAGGTCCCATTTGTTGATTTTTGCCCTTGTTTCCTGAGCACTTGATGTCTGGTTTAGAAAATCATTTCTTACACCTGTATCTTGTAGGTGTTTCCTAAAGTTTTCTTCTAAGAGTTTCAGAATTTTAGGCTTTACATTGAGGTCTTTGGTCCATTTGGAATTACTTTTGTGCAAGGTGAAAGACAGGTGTTTAGTTTCATTCTTCTACAGGTGGAGATCCAGTTTTGCCAGCACCATTGGCTGAACATGCTGTCTTTCCTCCAGTGAATGTTCTTGGACCCTTTGTCGAATATCAGGTGGCTAAAAATGCATTTACTCGTATTTGGGTTTTCAATTTTGTTCCATTGATCTATGGGTCTATTTTTGTGCC
>NW_008355272.1:2146684-2161684 GCF_000622305.1 Nannospalax galili
ATGGGAGGTGCTTCCATCTTCTGATTTCTTCCTCAGTCTCTTACTTTAAAGATTTAAAAATTTCATTATAGAGTTCTTTAATGTCTTTGGTCAGGTTTATCCCGAGATTTTTTTTTTTATTTTTTTGCAGCTATTGTGAAGGGGAGTGTTTCCATGTGCTCTTTCTCTTTGCTTTTTATTGGTATATAGAAAGGTTACAGACTTTTGTAGGTTAATTTTGTAACCTGTCACTTTACTGAATGTGTTAATAATTTCTACTAGTTTTTGGGTGGAATTTTTGGCATCCCTTATATATCATATCATCTGCAAAAGGAGATTATTTGATCTCTTCTTTTCCAATTATTATTCCTTTAATTTCCTTCTCTTGTCCTATTGCTCTTACAAGAGTTTCAAGCACTATGTTAAAGAGAAGTGACATATATTAAACCATCCCTGCACCTCTGGGATAAAGCCAACTTGATCGTGGTGGATGATCTTTTTGATGTGTGTCTGTATGCAGTTTTCAAGTCTTTTGTTGAGCATTTTACAGCTATGTTCATTAAGGATATGAGTCTATCGTTTTCTTTTTTGGTTGTATCCTTACGCTTTGGTATTCGAGTGATGCTGTCTTCATAGAAGGAATTTGGTAGTTCTCCCTCCATTTCCATCTTTTTGAATAATTTAAGTAGTATTGGTTGGAGGTCTTCTTTAAATGTTTGGCAGAATTCTACTGTAAATCCATCTGGGCCTGGGCTTTTTTTTAGCTGGGAGGCTTTGTATTACTGTTTCAATTTCCTTATATGTTATTTATGAGTCTGTTTAAGCTGTTAATCTCTTCTTGGTTTAGTTTTGGTGGTTCCCATGCCTTTGGATATCCATCCATTTCTTTTAGGTTTTCAAATTTATTAGCATACTGATTTTTAAAGTATTCCCTTATAATGTTCTGTCTCTTCCTGGTGTCTGTTGTGATGTTTTCCCTTTCATCTCTGATTTTGTTGATTTGGAGGTGCTCTTTCTTTCTTTTGGTTAACTGGGCTAGCGTTCCTTTGATCTTGTTTATCTTTTCAAAGATCCAGCTCTTGGATTCGTTTATTCTTTGTATTGTTTTCTTTGTTTTGATTTCATTAATTTCTGCTGTGATTTTTGTTATTTCTTCTTGTCTGCAGGGTTTGGGTTTCATTTGCTGTTGCTTTTCAAGTGTCTTGAGTTGCAATGTTAAGTCATTTATTTGTGTTCTTTCTGGTTTTTTAATGTAGACATTTAGAGCTATAAACGTCCCTCTAAGGACTGCTTTCAGCATATCCCAGAGGTTTTGTTGTGTTGTATTGTCCTTTTCATTTAATTCCAGGAATTCTTTTATTTCTTTCTTAATTTCTCCTTTGACCTATTCATCATTCAGGAGTGTGTGTTTAATCTCCATGAGTTCGTGTAGTTACTAGGGCTTCTTCTGGTGTTGATTGTAAGCTTTATTGCAATGTGGTCTCATAGAATACATGGAATTATTTCAATCTTTTTGTATTTTTTTAGGTTTGTTTTGTGCCCCAGTATATGGTTGATTTTGGAGAAAGTTCCATGGGGTGCTGAGTAGAAAGTATGTCCTTTGGTGCTTGGGTGGAATACTCAGTGGATGTCTGTTAAGCCCATTTGATATATGGTATTATTTACTTCAGATGTCTCTCTGTTTAACTCTCTGCCCTGTTGACCTATCTAATGGAGACAGTGGGGTATTGAAGTCCCCTACTATTAATGAGTTGGGTTTAATCTGGTCTTAAAGTCCTATAGTATTGTTTTTATGAAGTTGGGTCCACCAGAGTTTGGTGAATATATGTTCGTGTTTTTAATATCTTCTTGATTTATTGTTCATTTGATCAGAATGAAGTGGCCCTCTTTATGTTTTCTGATTAGTTTTAGTTTAAAGTCTATTTTGTCAGATATTAGAATTGCTATGCCTGCTCTTTTCTTAGTAACATTTGCTTGATATATTTTTTCCCATCCTTTCACTTTAAGATAGTATCTATCCTTGAAAGTGAGATGAGTTTCTTCCAGACAACAAAAAGATGTGTTTTGTTTCTTAATCTAGTCACCTAGTCTGTGTCTTTTGACTGGGGAGTTCAGTCCTTTAATATTTAAAGTTATTAATGAAAGGTGAATATTGAATCCTGTCATTTTTATTTCTCTTTACATTCTTGATGTAGGTGTATTTTTCCACTGTTATACCTTCATTGAATTTCTTTCTGCAACCCCTTGGGTATAGTCATTCCTTTCTTCAGCTCTTTGTATTGCTTCCAGAACTCTCTGAAGGGCTGGTTTTGTGGACATGAATTCCTTCAGCCTATTTATGTCATGGAAGATTATTCTTTCCCCTTCAACTATAGTAGACATTTTGGCTGGGTATATTATTCTGGGTTGGCCTCTGTGGTCATTTAAAACTGGGAATACTTTGGTCCAGGCTCTTCTGGCTTTCATAGTTTGCACTGAAAAGTCAGCTGTAATCCTAATGGGTTTTCCTTTATATGTGACTTGTTGTTTCTCCTTTGCAGCTTTCAGTATTGTCTCTTTGTTCTGTATGTTTAGTGTTTTTACTATGATGTGCCGTGGAGATTTTCTTTTCTGGCCCTGTCTTTTGTTTTCTATGTGCTTCTTGTATTTGTATGGGCATGTCCTTCTTTAATTTTGGGAAATTTTCTTCCACAATTTTGTTGAAGATCTAGTCCATGCTATTACCTTGAGATTCTTCTCCTTCCTGTAAGCCTATGATTTGTAAGTTTGGTCTTTTTATGGTGTCACACAATCCCTGCATATTCCATTTTTGTGATTCCTTAAATTTTTCATAATCTTTGCTTGAGTGGTCTAGTTCATCCACTGGCCTCTCTCCAGGCTAAGTCTGTCATGCCCTGTGCATCTTGACTCCCCCAGCCTTATTCACCCTCTCATCTCCCCTGCTGGTGTCTCCTCCTAGTTTGTGCCCTGCCCCATTCTTTGTCTTGGGACCCCAGACACATGGGGAACCAATAATGCTGCTTGATCCTTTTCATCCAGACCAACTCAGTGCCTTCTCTGTTCCCCAGGAGCACTGCTTCTGGGCCTGGGCCACCCTCACCTCCCTCTGCTTCCCTGGGCCTGCACCACCCACCAGTCTCTTTCAGGGACTTGGGGGCTGACCTTTCCTCTTCCTGATCTTTTGCATCCAGACCAACCCAACACCTCAATGCAGTCCCCAGGAGGCCTTGGGGCCTCTGATTCTTGTGTGAGACTCAAGCCTTCAAGTTTAGGTCTGCTTCCTTTTGTGAAATGTATGTGTCTTTGGTGTCTTTGTGGTTTACTTTTTGCGCATGTAAAGCTGGTTCCTCTAAGCTTCTGGTTCTCTGTTTTGATTTTATATTGGAGTGGCCAGATTCCTTTTGTCTTCAGGAGGTCCCACAGAGGCCCAAATCAGATGAGGATCAGATGCTCTCAGTCTCCTAAGGTCTGGATTCCTCCAGGATAGATTTTGGCCTCAGGAATTTGGGGGTTGGACTGGCCTGGGAGCCAGGCCCAGGAAAGATGTTGGTCTAGGGCAGCTGTTGGCCCTGCCACCCAGAGATGCAAAGGAAACTGGGGGTGAGAGGTGGCCCTAAGGGCCCCTGGGGACTGCACAGAGGAGCTGGATTGGTCTGGATGCAAAGGACCAGGAAGAGGAAAGGTCAGTCCTGGCCTCCAGGAAAGAGGCTGGTGGGTTGTGCAGGCCCAGGAAAGCAGAGGGAAGTGAGGGCGGGGCCAGGCCCAGATACAGTGCTCCTGGGGACCAGAGAAAGCGCTGAGTTGGTCTGGATGAAGAGGATCAGGAAGCAGTGGTGGTTCCCCCAGTGTCTGGGGCACCAAGACAAGGAAAGGGACAGGACCCAAGCTAAGAGGAGAGACTGGCATGGGAGATGGGAGGGTGAATGAGGCTGGGGGAGTCAAGGCACAGAGGGAGCGATTGACTTACCCCAGAGAGAGACCCTGGTTAGGAGAGAGGCTTGCCGGTCCTGCAGGCCCCCTGAAGTAGAGCTGTATTCCAGTGTTTTGCCTGCAGATATGTAAGTCCACCCATGAGTTAAATGTTTGCATACAATGTATCAAATTTTGTTTTTTTTGAGACAGTGTCTCCCTATAGCTCCAGCTGGCCTGGAACTTGCTATGTAGACCAGGCAGGTCTTGAACTAACAGCGATCCTCTTGCCTCTGCCTCCTGAGTGCTGGGAATAAAGGCCTGTGCCACCACACCCAGCTATTGTATGAAATTCTTAAAGAATTAATTCAAAAGAATGTTTGTAGCTTGGGGCTGGAGAAATGGCTCAACAGTTAAGAGTACTGGCTGCTCTTGTAGAGGACTTGAGTTCAGTTCCCAGCACCCATATGGTGGCTAACATCTGTGTTTAACTCCAGTTCCAGGGGGATTTGATGCCCTCTTTGGTCTCCATAGGCATTAAATACATGGGTGTACACATATACATGCAGGGAAAACACTCATACACATAAAATTAAAAAAAAAAAGTTGAGTATGGTAGTGCACACCCTAATCCCATCACTCAGGAGTCAGAGGCAGGTGTATCTCTGTGAGATTGAGCCCAGCCTGGAATAGCAAGTTCCAGGCCAACTTGGTTATAAGTAGACCCTGTCTCAAAAAAATTTTTTCCCCCTTGGATGAAGAGGATTACAAGAGGAAAACAATTAAGAGGCAGGTGGGAAGCAGGGATTCTGATAAATATCCCATGATGCACAGGATGGCCCCTGGTGTCAAACTTTACTTCATATAAATATATAGGTTGGAAAGGTTTATTCCACTAACAATTTCAGAGAGTTCAATCCACGGTCACTCTGCCTGTATGTTTGGGAAGGGTGTCATGATAATGAGAGCCTGTGGAGGAGTAGCTGCTTCACATCATGGTGGCCAGGAAGCAGAGAATGAAGAATGGACTGGCAACTAGGCACAGCCTTTATAGCCATGCCTCCCATGACCTGCTTCCTCCAATGAGGTTATACCCCCTAATGTTTCCAGAGCCACCCAAATCAGCACCAGCAGCTGGGGAACAAGGATTCAAGACATGAGTGTGTTGGATACATTTTATACTCAAACAATAACATGTCCCTACTGGAACAGAGAATTATCCAGCTCAGAATATAAATAATACCTTCCAGAAGTGGGCATGAAAATAACAATGAAGTATATGTGGAAGCTACAATCTAAAAGAGAAGTGGGAGGCAGAAAAATGATAAAACAGACATATGAATTAAAAATGAAATTTTAAAAACAGGTCAGAGTTGCGTCTTTTAGCATGCACGATTTCCATGTATGCCAGTAACCCTGGAGACAATCACTGCATTAGGGTATAGAGCCATTGGAGTTGCTCAAATAATGTTAATAAAACAGGTGGGAAATCTTTATTACCTACAGCTAAACAGGACTGGTGATGGCAGGAACTGACATCCATGATGAACAGATGACTCTGAATTTTGCTTGGAGCCAAGAGGTTGCCTGTTAGCTAGGGTATTAGAGGCAGAATTTTTGTAGGAAAGTACCTGCATTTAGGAGTTCTGGACTTTTGGGTCCAATACCAGCTTTGACAATGTGTGACCCTGAATGGTTTTTAATCTTCAAAGTTTCCATAGGAGACCACAATGCCCACCCATGCTGAGTGCTATAAAGACTAAATGAAAATACTCATACATGCCTGATGCATAGCAAGCACTTAATAAATGATAACTCTTTAAATTACTTTTGCTTTATGTTGATGAGTGAGCCTGTATGTACGTGTACCCATGTCATGCAATGCCCATCGAGGCCAGAGGAGGGTGTCAGATCCAATTAAACTGAAGTTATGAATGGTTGCTAGCTGCCATGTGGGTACTGGGAACCAAACACAGGTCTTCTATAAGATCAGTGCTCTTAACTGCTGAACTATCTCTCCAGTCCCATGGTAACTCTTATTACTAAAGTAAATGGGTCAGAAGTAATTTATAATAATTAAATACTATTTATGATATAATTATATGTTAAATAGGGATTAATAAGTGATAGTTTTTAATTAATGGTCTGATCCTGATATCTAGATACTCTGATATTTTGGCATTTGGCAAGTGAAAAGACATTTTCTGGAACAGATTAGAAGAGGAACGGGTCTCTAATCAGATGGTCTTCAAGGTTGGGAGAAGAGAAAAAGCTAATAATACTTGTGTTTAGGGCTGCTAACTTGGGATTAGGTAGCCACTCAGGGAACTAGTCCCTGGAAAAAACTGATTCTCCCTCCCTTAGCATCCATTGATTATCTGTAGCTCTTCATCTTGAGGTGGGAACCCGTGATAGTCCCCCATCCACCTTGGCATGTCAACTAGTTTTGCCATCATGCAGATCTTGTTAGGCTACCATCCTGTGGAGATTTCACTGAATGCATTAACTAACAATAGGTGTCTTGTCCCTCTGGGTCTTGCATTCTTTCTGCTTCATATTCCACAATGTTCCCTGAGCCTTAGGTATAGAGATTGAATTGTAGATGTATTATTTAGGGCTGGGCACCTCATAGTCGCTTATTCTCTGCATTTGACCAGCGGTAGAAATTTGTAATGTCTCCATCTCTTGCAAAAGAAGCTTTTCCCATGAGTGATAAGAGCTACACTTGTCTACAATAAGGATATGTACTTAGAATATAGTAAGAATTATGTTGAGCTAGGAAAGTGACAGTAGCAGGTTTTTCTTTAGAGTCCATGATCTCTCTAATCATATGTACTTGGTTTTGTTTATAGTACCATGCATGAATTCCCTCCTATTGAGCAGGCCTTAAGTCAAAATAGACAGCTATTGATTACTCAAGATAAAAGTGCCACTATTGTACCAACAGACATAATTTGCTGGGCCAGTTATTGTTGTGGTTTGTAGGTTTTACAGCTGGGTAGGACAATTGATTGGTTTTCTCCTTTGGCAGCTTGCATAGTGCCTTTTGACACTGAGAGCTAGTCTTCAGGGAGGAGGGTTTCAGGTCAGTTCCAGCTCCATTGCTCCAAGTCCTGTGTCCAAAGTATGTCCTGTCTTTAGTAATAAGGTCTTACCTTCAAGTTTTGGGAGGCAATCAAGGGCTGTAGCAAAGCATGTGTTATTTTGGAAGTGTCTTGGACTACTGTGACCAACAATTCGAAGGTTTCTCATGCCTGGCACTGTGATTTTCAGGTGTAGTCTTAAGCTGCATACATGCACTCACACATGTATTATGTATGTATTTTTCAGTAGGATTATGAAATAATACTTTTCCCTTTGGGTTTTCATACCACCTAAGTTATTATTTATCTCTCATTTCCTTTCCTCTGCATTGCTCTCTCTCATTCCTAGCCAGTTAAAATACCCCTCATTTCCCCACTTCCTCCCTGATAGTGCCTGTGCTCTACTATGTCCCTTCCCAAGCTCATTCTTCCCATTTCCCCCATGGTTTCTTTTTATTTTACTATCTCCTGCAATTAGCTCAGGATATTTACTCACTTCTGAGAATTTGGAACTAGGATCCACAAATGAGAGAGAACATGAGTATCTTATTTTTCTGAGTCTGGCTTACTTCACTTAGTATAACAGATTCCAGTTCCATACATTTAGTTGAAAATTTCATGATTTCCCTTTTGTTTACAGCTAAATAGGACTCCATTGTATAAATGTATCACATTTTAATTATCCATTTATCAGTTGAGGGACATTTAAGTTATTTCCATTTCCTAGCTGTTGTGAAATGTGTAGCAATGAACATGGCTGAGCAAGTATCTCTGTAGTAAGATATCGAGTCCTTTGGGTATATGCCAGGTGTATGCTGGATCATATGGTAGATTTGTTTTCAGTTTTAAAAATTCTCCACACTGATTTCTATAGTGGCTATTCCAGCAGTAAATGAGGGTTCTCCTTTCCCTACATCCTTGCCAGCATTTGTTGTCATTTATTTTCTTGATCTTAACCATTCTGTCTGGTGTAAGATGAAATCTTAAAGTAGTTGTAATTTGCATTTCCTGAATTACTATGGATGTTGAATAGTTTCTAAGTTATTTCTTAGCCATTTTTATTTCTTCTTTTGAAAACTCTCTGTTCAGATCTGTAGCCCCACCCCCATCCTTTTTTGAGACAGGGTCTCCCTGTAGTTCCAGCTGGCCTGGAACTTTCTATGTAGACCAGGCTGGCCTCAAACTCACACAGATCCATCTGCCTCTGCCTCCTGAGTGCTGGTATTAAAGACATGTCTCACCATATCCATCTCCTTAAGTGTTTCTTTCTTTTTCCTTTTCTTTTTTTGGTCTTTTTGAGACAGGGTCTCCCTGTAGTCACAGCTTATCTGGAACTCACTAGACTAAGCTGGTCTCGATCTCACCTGCCTCTACCTCCCAAGTGCTGGGATTAAAGGTGTGTGCTACCACCCTTTATGTGGCCTGGCCCTTAAATGTTTCTTAGATAAATAATAAAATATCTGAAAAAAAAACTGATTAGATAATATCCTACATAAAAAAAATTATGCAATGAATCTAATAGCTTTTTTGTCTGTCTGTAACATATTGTCTGTAACATATAGAGAATATTGACTTTTCTCTATTCATATGCATATAAAATACACACATATACATGGACACAGATCTCATGTGTTATATATCCATCAAGAAAAGATAATTATTTTTTTACTTTTTCAATACATTCTTTTTTTATTGAGCTTTTAAAATTTCATACACTATTTCTCACTCACATGCAGACCCACTCCCTTATCCATGCCTCCCCTGCCCCCACCGAACCCTATGCACTCTATTGTGCATGCTGAGTCCTATTCATTCAGATGTTTGCACCCAAATGTCCTTTAATGTAAATGCATCCACTGGAGTCTAGTCAGCCCATCCAGTGGTTGTATGTAAGTCATGCTCTCCCTCACCCAGTAGCAATCAGTCTCAAATAGTTCTCGATCTAGTGCTGACCCACCACCTATTTCTCACCTCCCCTTTGGGCCCTTGTTTAATTGAGCTAACATGGGTCCCACACTGGATGCCACCACTGCTCAATGGATGCCACCATTGGCCTGGAAGCCTCCACCTCATACATTCATGAGCCAGCCCTGGCTCTTATAATCTTTCTGCCTCCTCTTCCACAATGGTCCCTGAGCTGTGGGTGGGTGAGGATCCATATAGGAGTTCCATCCTACATTCTACAGTCTTTATTCTCCAAACCTTGGCCAGTTGAGGCCTTCTGTGTGTACTGATGTACATGAAAGCCTCACTGGTGAGAGTTGAGGGGCGCATTAGCTCTCTCTCTATCCTTTATTCCACTATGTTCCATGAGCCTTGGTTGCAGAGATTCGACTGCAGATGTGTCACCTAGTACTGGGCATCTCCTAGACATATATTCGCTGTGCCTGACCAGATGTGCAACTCTGCAGTAGCCTCCATCTGTAGCAAAAAGAAATTTCTTTGATGGCATGTTATTTGCTCTGAGGGAGATCTCTTCTATCTCGCACTGCGTTCCCTTCCAAGCAGCTCCTAGGTATACGTATGCATTAATGTTCAGACACTCTATGTGTATTTCATAGGGTTTCTAGAGCATCACTTTTCATACTAGATTTCCTAGCCCCCTGAGATTCACTCATCTCTACTCTTTTTTTCTCCCATCCAGTCTCCCTCCTCTCTCCCTTCCTACTCACAGTGCCCCCATTTTCCCCCCTCCCTCAATACCTCCTGACTCAGGTCCTCTTTCTGATCCTTACTTCCCTCCCTCCCCCACACCATGGTCCTTTGCATATCCCTCCCCCCTCTCCTCCCTACCAATTATCACAATTTTTCCACCTCCCTCTGGCAGCATCTGTTTCCTATCTCCCTTTCAGGTTGTTTCTTTTCCTTTGCCTTTACCTGGCTCCTGGTGTCATATCAGAATTTATATACTCACATATAAGGGATTGGTGCTACAATCCACAAATGAGGTAAACCATACGTATATTGCTTGCTTTTCTGTGTTTGTTTTACTCCACTTAGTATAACACTCTCTAGCTCCATTCACCTGCAAATTTCATAATTTCATATTTTCTTACTGCTGAGTAGAACTCTATTGAATAGATGTACCACATTTCCATTAACCATTCATCAGTTGAGGGACATTTAGGTTGTTTCCATTTCTTAGCTCTTGTGAAGAGAGCAGCAACAATGGATGTAGAGGTATCTCTATATGCCAAGGAGTGGTATCACTGGATCATATGATAGGTTAATTTTTAGTTTTTTGAATGTCGTCCACACTACTTTCCATAGTGGTTTCACAAATTTGCATCCTCATTGGCAGTGAATGAGCATTCCTTTTTTCCAGCATTTGGAGTCTTCCATTCTCTTGATCTTGGCCAATCTGACTGGGGTAAGATGAAATCTTAAAGTGGTTTTGATTTGCATTTCTCTAATTACTAAGGATGTCGAGCACTTTTTAAGGTGCTTCTTAGCCATTTTTATTTCTTCACTTGAGAATTCTCTGTTTAGGTCTATCGCCCATCTTTTTATTGGGCCATTTATCTTCTTTCTTTCTTTTTTGAGTTCTTTGTATATTCTGGATATTACTCCTCTGTTGGATGTGTGTCTGATGAAGATTTTCTCTCACTCAGTGGGTTTCTTCTTCCATTCCTTAGTTGTTTCTTTTGCTGTACAGAAAGTTTGTAATTTAATGAGGTCCCACTTATTGATTATTGACCTTAGTGCCTGAGCAGCTCTTGTCTGGTTTAGAAAGTCCTTTCCTATGCCTATATCTTGGAGGGTGCTGCCTATGTTGTCTTCTAGCAGTTTTTGAGTTTCATGTTTTATATTGAGGTCTTTGATCCATTTAGAGTTGACTTTTGTACAGGCTTAAAGATAAGGGTCCAGTTTCATTTTTCTGCAGGTGGAGATCCAGTTTTTCCAGTACCTCTTGTTGAATGTGCTATCTTTCCTTCATTGTGTGTTCTTAGCACCTTTGCCAAATATCAGGTGGCTGAAATTAAATGAACTCATGTTTGGGTTTTCTATTGTGTTCCATTGATCTATGTGCCTTTATTTGTTTGTGCCAGTTCCATGCTGTTTTTATGACTATAGCTCTGTAATATAATTTGAGATCTGGTATGGTCATCCCCCCCAGCATTGCTTTTTTTTTCTTTTTCCCAAGATTGTTATGGCTATCTGAGCTTTTTTGTGTTTCTATATGAATTTTAGGATTATTTTGTCAAGCTCTGTGAAGAATGTCATGGGTATTTTGATTGGGATTGCATTGAGTTTATAAATTGCTTTTGCTAAGATGATCATTTTCACAATATTGGTTCTACCAATCCATTGGCATGGTAGGTCTTTCTGTCTCCTAATATCTCCCTCTATCTCTTTCTTTAAAGTTTTGAAATTTCATTATAGAGATCTTTAATGTCTTTGCTTAGGTTTATTCCTAAATATTTTATTTTATTTTTATTTTTTATTTATTCTTTGGTCTTTTTGAGACAGGGTCTCCCTGTAGCCCCAGCTGTCCTGGAACTCACTATGTAGACCAGGATGGCCTTGAACTCACAGAGATCTGCCTGCCTCTGCCTCCCAAGTGCTGGGATTAAAGGCATGTGCCACCACACCTGGCTTATTTTTATTTTTTGAAACTATTGAGAATGGGAGGGGTTTCTCTAGTGCTTTTTGTGATTGCTTGTTATTGGTGTATAGAAAGACTATGATTTTTGTAAATTGATTTTGTATCCTGCCACTTTACTGAAAACATTAATAAATTATAAGTTTTCTAGTGGAATTTTTGGGATCTTGTATGTATAGTATCATATCATCTGCCAATAGGGATAATTTGACCTCTTCTTTTCCAATTGGTACTCCTTTAATTTCCTTTTCTTGTCTTATTGTTCTAGCAAGGATTTCAGCACTATACTGAAAAGGAGTAGAGATAGCGGACAGCCCTGTCTGGTTCCTGATTTTAATGGGAATGTTTCTCGTTTTTCTCAATTTAGAATGATGTTGGCTATGGGTTTGTTGTATACAGCTTTAATTATGTTGAGGTATGGAACAGACCAACTCCTTCTAGACTTTTAACATGAATGCATGTTGGATTTTGCCAAATGCCTTTTCTGCATCTATTGGGATGACTGTGTGGTTTTTGTCTTTAAGTCCGTTTATATGTTTTATTATGTTTATTGACTTTCAAATGTTGAACCATCCCTGTATCTCTGGAATAAAGACAACTTGATCATGGTGGATGACCTTTTTGATATGTGTCTGTATGTGGTTTGCAAGTATTTTGTTGAGTATCGCTCCATCTATGTTCATTAAAGATATGGGTCTATGGTTTTTTTTTATTGTATCTTTACCTAATTTTGGTATTAGAGTGATACTGGCTTCATAGAAGGAGTTTTGGAATTCTCTCTCTGTTTCTATCTTTTTGAATAGTTTAAGCAATATTGGTTGTAGATTTTCTTTGAATGTCTGGTAGAATTCTGTTGTGAATCCATCTGGGCCTGGGCTTTTTTTTTATTTGGGAGGTTTTGTATTATTGTTCCAATTTCCTTATTTGCTAGGGTCTGTTTAGGCTGTTGATCTCCTCTTGGTTTAACATTGGTGGTGGCCATAATTTTAGGAGTTCATCCATTTCTTTTAGGTTTTCAAATTTAATGGAGTATAGATTTTTGAAGTATTCCCTTACAATGTTTTGGAATTTTTTTTTGGTGTCTGTTATGATGTTTCCCCTTTCATCTCTGATTTTGTTAATTTGGATTTGCTCTTTCTTCCTTTTGGTTAACTGGGCTAAGGGTCTGTCTATCTTGTTTAACCTTTCAAAGAACCAGCTCTTAGATTCATTAATTTTTTGTATTATTTTTTTTTGTGTCTATTTCATTAATTTCTGCTCTGAGTTTTGTTATTTCTTCTCATCTACTAGGTTTAGGGTTGGTTTGTTCTAGTCTTTCCAGAGTCTTGAGTTGTATTGTCAAGTCATTTACATGTGCTCTTTCTGATTTTTTAATGTAGGCACTAAGAGCTAGAAACTTACCTCTTAGGACTGCTTTTAGGGTATCCCAGAGGTTTTGTGTTGTGTTCTCATTTCCATTTTGTTCCAGGAATACTTTTATTTATTTCTTAATTTCTTCTTTGACCTGTCCTTGATTCAGGAGTGTGTTATTTAATCTCCATGAGTTTGTGTATTTACTAGAGCTTCTTTTGCTGTTGTTTATAAGCTTTATTGCACTGTGGTCTTATAGAAGGCATGGAATTATGTTAATCTTTTTTGTATTTGTTGAGATTTGTTTTGTGCCCCAGAAGGTGGTCAATTTTAGAATAGCTTGCATGAGCTGCTGAGTAGAAAGTGTAATCTTTGGTGGTTGGGTGGAATATTCTGTATATATCTCTTAGTCCATTTCATATAGTATGTCATTTAATGTAGATGTCTCTCTGTTTATTCTTTGTCCAGTTGACCTGTCTTTTGAAGAAAGTGGGGTATTAAAGTTGCCCACTATCACTGAGTTGGTGCCAATCTCTGTTTTTATAGTCCTGGAGTACTGTTTTTAAGAATTTGGGTGCTCTAGAGTTTGGTTCATAAATGTTCATGATTGTAATATCTTCTTGGTCAATTGTTCTTCTGATTAGAATGAAGTAACCTTCCTTATCTCTTCTGATGAATTTTAGTTTGAAGTCTATTTTGTCTGATATTAAAATTGCAACACCTGCTTACTTCTTAGGGACATTTGCTTGGAATATTTTTTTCCATCCTTTCACTCTAAGATAGTGTCTATCCTTGGAGGTGAGATGAGTTTCTTGAAGACAACAAAAAGATGGGTTTTCTTTCTTGATTGATTGCACCAGCCTGTGTCTTTTGACAGGTGAGTTGAGACCATTGATATCTAGTGTTAATATTGAAAGGTCTGGATTGTATACTGTCATTTTAATTTCTTTGTGTTTGTGGCCCTATTTTTGTTCCCATTGATATACCTTTCTTTATTTTCCTTCTGTAGCCTTTTGGGCATACTCATTCCTTTCTTTGGTCCTTTGTATTGCTTCAAGTATCCTCTGTGCTGGTTTGGAAGACATGAATTCTTTCAGCCTCTTTGTGTCATGGAAAATTTTCCATTCCCCTTCGACCTTGATAGATAGTTTTGCTGTATAAAATATTTGGGGTTGACATCCATGGTTGTTTAGAACTGGGAATACTTTGCTCCAGGCTCTTCTGGCTTTCATAGTTTGCATTAAAAAGTCAGCTGTTATTCTGATGGGTTTTCCTTTATATGGAACTTGCTGTTTTTCTCTAGCAGCTTTCAGTACCCTCTCTTTGTTCTGTACACTTAATGTTTTTACTATGATATACGTAGAGACTTTCTGTTATAAACATATCTTAATGGTGTTATCTGTGATTCTTGAAGCTCTGTAGGTATATCTTTTCTTAATTTAGGGAAGTTGTCTTCTATAATCCTATTAAAGATCTGTTTGATGCCATTGGTTTGATTTTCTTCTCCTTCTTGAATGCCTATAATATGTAGATTTGGTTATTTCATGTTGTCCCACATTTCCTGAGTATTCCATTCCTGTGTTTTTTTTTTTTTTAATTTTGCATAATCTTTGCTTAAGGAGTCTAGATCTTCAGCTTTATCTTCCAGTCTTGGTATTCTGTTTTCCATTTCATTCATTCTGCTTGTGAGACTTTTTCCAGTTGTTTCTACTTGGTTTATTGAGTCTTTCAGTCCCGTGTTCATTTTCATTTGGATTTTCTTCACTTTTTCTATCTCTTTAGTGAATTCACTTTTCAAATTATGAAATGTTTTTGATATGTCATTAAGCTGCATGTTTGTATATTCTTGAGTTTCCATCAAAAGTTTATGACTGTCCTCTTTGAGTTCTTTGAGTTTTCTGTGTTTTCTTGTAATTCTTTGATCATGTTTATGATTGTTCTTTTAAATTCTGTGTCCTGGGGTTCTATAGGGTGGTTCTCAATGTTCTGCCCTTCTGTAGGACTCATGGGTTTTGGTGGGGACATATTTTCCTGTTTTTTTTCATATTATTTGTATTTTTGCATTGTCATCTGGGC
>NW_008355272.1:2165496-2179334 GCF_000622305.1 Nannospalax galili
AGGAACAGCTGATCCTCCTGGAACAGGGACCTCTGGGTAACTAGATTTACCAGAAAGGCAGATAGGGGGTAATCGATGGGGGTGATTACAGCACAGTGCACAGTTGCAGGGATAGCAGAGTATGGAGGCTCTAGTGGGAGAGGAAGGCTGTCTACCTGACGAGTTTGTATTCATGCTCAGATGCCGAGGAGCTCAGAAGGTGGGTGACTGTAACCAGTGATAGTCATGTATATAGAGATTAGAAATGCATGTGAAAACGTCTCAATGTCAATAGGCTTGGAATGAATTTTTCTGTATGAAATTGTGTGTTTTGACAACGAAGTGGAGATCTTTTTTAAACGTTGGAACCTCATTTAATTTTATGTCTTATAGAGTTTATAATGAGTAAAAGATTATATAAGGGTAATAATTCATCTGTAAACCTAGAAATGTACAGCCAATTTTGAAAGAGATGTACCCTAGCTCAGAAAAATGTTATTGAATAAGTTAATGCTGTTGTAATGAAATGCTTCTTCTAAAAAAAAAAAGAACCCTACCCCTAATCAAGGAACTATTGACAACTGAAGGTTTTTGGAGGAGGGAGAGTCAGTGTTCTTTAAGGATGTTGCTCCTGGTGATGGACCACACTTCTGTGGATGGCCATAGTATATGGGCACCACAAATTGGACTTGGTGGGTTATTAAAAAAGGCTGGATGTCATGGCATATGCCTTTAATCCTAGCACTTGGGAAGCAAGGCAGGTGAATCTCCATGAGTTTCAGTCTAGCCTGGTCTGCATAGTGAGTTCCACACCAGCCTAGGGTACATGATGATACTCTGCTGAAAAAACCCCCACCACAAAACACACAAAAAAGAGGACATGAAGTTGGGAGGTGGGGGGACTAGGAGGATTTAGGGGGAGAAGTAGGATTGAAATGATAAAAATACATTGTATGAAATTCTCAGAGATTAATAAAGATACTATATTTAGATAAAGAAAAAAAAGCGCATAGCACTTTTTCTCTGAAAAAAAACAAAAAACAAAACAAAACAAAACCCTAAATCTACCCTCAAACAGCAACAGAACAAAACAAACCTGGAATTGGAAGCAGAGAAAACAAAAATCCAAACCCAAAGGGCTGTTTCACATCCATGTGGACTCACTCAACTCCGCCGAAGTGGACACTTAAAAATGGGCCAGGCTGTAGAACTTATGTGTATCTTGTCACAATTAAAATTTTATGAGAAAAGGAGAAGGGAAAACTCAAGCAACAGGAAAAAAATGCCAAATACTACCAATGATTGACATGTATTGGGTGCCTACTGGCAGGCACTATTTCCTATTAGTAAAAGAACAGGGCATTTTTCATGCTAATTTCTTTCTTTTTTACACTAGCAGTGTGAGGTAGGTACTGTTATTTTTCTTCTTTGGCACATGGATGAACTAACTAGCCTAGAGACACATAGCTGGCAAACTGGCGGGGGGCGGGGCTACGATGTGAACCCTGGTGGACTGTCACGTGTACTATGATGCTCTTTGGCTCCTTCATGTATTACACAGCTAAAATGCAAAACAAAGATGTCCTATCCTGGCTGGCAGCCTCCTCGATACCTCGTTTATCAACATTATTCCAGTAAGACTAGATAATCAGGGTGACTTTTACAACCAGTAACAGGACACAGCCTAGGCAGATAAAAACTTCCTCTCTCTGGCGCCTTCTGGTGTAGGAGGGGCTGGCTTTCAAAGGGGGAGCTTTGCAGAGGCACTGGCTTCCAAGGTGAGTGACAAGCAACACTTGGATTCTCAGCCGCCAGTGTCTGATGATGAATCTACCTGTCTCACAGCCTGGGAGGTTTTAATCATGTGCCTTTCATTCATTCCTTCCAAGGAAGCCAACATTGTTTTTTTTAAAGAAAAATTTTTTTATTTTATTTTATGCATATGAGTGTACTGCTCGAATGTATGTAACTGCATCCCTGTCATGCAATGCCCATGGTGGTCAAGAAGATGTCCGATCTCATGGAACTGGAGTTATGGATGGTTGTTAGCCACCATGTGGGGGCTGGGAATCGAACCCAGGTCTTCTACAAGGGCAGCCAGTGCTCTTAACTAATGAGCCATCTCTCTAGCCCTTAGAATAAGTTTTTAAAATCACCCTTTTCCAACTTGAAAAAACACTTTTAATCGACAGGACAAGGAAGCCCATTTGGCTTTTCAATTCTTCAAAATATTGGACTCAATACTTTCATTGATCACAAACGTTGTCATCATAATAATGATGCTTTCTTCTTTTATAAAATTTGTTTAAAACTTTATTATTTTTAAATTTTATGTGTATGAGTGTTACACCTGCTTGTAGATAAGTGCCCCCATGTCATGCAATGCCAGCGGAGGACAGAAGAAGCTGTTGAATCCCCTGGAACTGGAGTTACAGTTGTTAGCTGCCATGTGGGTGCTGGGATTCGAATCCGGGTCTTCTGCAAGAACAGTCAGTGTTCTTAACCACTGAGCCATCTCTCCAGCCCAATAATGATGTTTTCTAAAAGAAGGTTGGTAGCTCTTAAAAATCACTGGTCATTACCAAAACTGTTAGGAGAGACGAACGATGATACATGACTATTTAAAAAACTTTGAGCCCTTAAACAGCAGTATTTATCAAGCACACGCCAGGGCTATGCATCAGTGGAGCTATTGACTACAATACTGAAGTCCAACTCCAACCAATATGAGCAAAGTGAAATTAACATGTTGGAAAAACAGACTCTGAGGCAGCTTCAGTGATGTCTGGCTCCAGCATCGCCAGAGTTGTTACATTTGTTTTTATGGTGACCGAAGCTCGGAGCCTCCAACCTGTAATGTAAGAGGAAAGAGACATTCCCAGAGCATCTAGAAATATCTAGATGTTCTACATGGGTTTGCCTGTGTGATTTTGGAGCAATAATTCTGATTTGACTGATAAGGCTATGAGGTTGGCACAGAATCAGCTCATCGGAAGGAGAACATTATTTCGCTAAAGGCAGGTGGGTGCAATTATTGGAGGAAAATAATGAAACATTGTATGTGTCAGTCAAAACCAATAAGCATTCTAGATGTAATAAATGGTGATATTGTTTGCTGAGTGCTTTGTGCTTATACGAATCTATGCTAAAGGCTTTATTTATTCCTCATCACACTCTACGATGTAAGTACTATAATTATTCCTATTTTGCAGATTAGGAAACTGAGAAATATTTAAACGAAGCAAATGTTTATAAGACAACACAGCTGCAGAGGGAAAGAGCTGGGATTTAAACTCACATATGTCTGACACCAAAGCCTGTGATCCTGTTACCTCAGTGTAGCTCACATTGTGCTGTTAGATTACTGATGACCCTGGTTATCCTGAGATAAAGTACGTCCTTATAGTCTCAGGAATTAAAGAAATTACTTATTTTTATTTTTATGTGTATGAATGTTTTACCTGTATGTAAGTGTACCCAGGAGTGCAATGCTTATGGAGTTCAGAAGAGGGCATTGGATCCCCTAGAACTGGTATTACAGATGGTTGTTAGCTGACCTGTGGGTGTTGGGAACCAAACCCTGGGTCCTCTGCAAGAGCAGCCAGTGTGCTTAACTGTTGATCTATCTCTCTAGCTCCTAGTCATAGCAATTTTTACATTCTTAAAATTGTACCTATCCTAGAGGGACTTTACTGGTGAGTGTGTCCCAGATAAAATTCAGCTTTAGGCTACCTGTACCTTTTGCTTTAGATGATATTTTCCTGTAATTTTCTGTGTTTTTTGTTACTGTATAAATTGCCGCACTTACAGATTATTGAGAAAATTTACAGAAGTAGATTGGTGAATATGTGACATAGTGCATTCAGACAGACATAAACTTATACCGACCTATTTAAGCTGAATAGCAAAACAAATAGTTGTCTAGCTAATATCTGGGTTAAGAACTAGATCATTGCTAGTGCTTCCCAGGTGCCTGTACACCTGTCCCTGTGGTACTTTCTCCCCTCCTCACCTGCCTCCTCACTCTGCCTCAGTCTTGCTTGTAATCATTTTACCACCGATATATGTGTTACTAACGATGTATTCTTGAGCTGGTCAGATGACTCTGAGGCTTAAGGTATGTGCCACCAAGCTCGGAAACCTGAGTTTAATCCGTGGGACCCACATGGTAGAAGCAGAGACTCCTACAGGCTGTCTCTGACCTCCACAGTGTATCATCATGACGTGTACACATGTGCACACACACACACACACACAATACAGTAAAATTAGGAAAACATTTTTTACTTATTTCTACTTTACATACACAAAATCATATTTATTTTCTGTGATTTGATTCTTTTGCTCAGGATAGATATATTGTTTTTTGAGACAGGGTCTCACTATGTCTTGTCTGTGATTTTTCTGTTCTCTCAGTGTAGGAACTGCAATTACTAGGATATTGGATCTCCTGAACTTATCCTTTAACCTTTCTATATTTATATCATATTTTCATAATTTCTATGTTTATATTCCTGTCTTAAGAACATTTATTTCCACAGCATTATTTTCCCAGAGGTGCAGTATCCTTTTCTTTCCTGTTGTGGATTTTAATAAAAGATTATTTTTTTGCTGTTGTTTTTTGAGACAGAGTCTCACTATGTAGCCCCAGCTGGCCTGGAACTCACTATGTAGACAAGGCTGGCCTTGAACTCATAGAAATCTGCCTACCTCTGCCTCCAAGTGCCTGGATTAAAGGCACTCACCACCATGCCTGGCTTACTCAGGATGTTTTTGAGATTCACCAATGCTGATTGTACCCAGGTTGGACTTATTTTCAAAGAAGCTCATTTTGCACCAGTCGGAGACTATTGCCAAGTACCACAACTGGTCATACATTGTGTCCCAGAAGTTCCTCTGACCCTATGACAACAAACCATAGTCCTACCTCATTCCCACACTCTTTGGAAGGAGTCAAGCCCATTAAGGGGAAGGCTATGGATATATAAGCCGAGAAAAATCACGAGGACAGTTTCTTGCCATTTTATGAGACTGCTGGGAAGCTACAGGATTTGTTTGGGTGTGGACTTTCCAGCACAGCCATGAATGGGGTAGTTGCCATTTTTGGAACTGTCTTTGTAAGTCACCCCCTTTCCTGGATATCATATAAACTATGCAAAACCCAAATAGAATGTATTATGTCACTTTTGTCAATCTGTGTCAAGACCAAGAGACCCTGAGTGAGAGTGGGTCTCCCAGCGGGCAGGGAAAAATTTAGTGAAACAATTGGCGTATTTGGCAGAATGACCCTGGAAATGACAAACCACCGAAGTTTGGGAAAAGCAAGGGGCTTAGAATATGTAACTAGAATGACATGGGCCATGCAGATGTGGATGGACTCAAAGGGGAAAATCCCTGGGTCACAGCCATCCTGTAAATGTGGGAAAATAGCTCAGTTGCTTGTATGTGAAGATTTGTTAAAGGTTATAGAGAACCTAGAAAAATATTTACAAGCCTTGGATGCAAGAGGGGAATCCAGAGAGGGTGCATGGCCACTTTGAGTAATAAAAGATTTATCTGAGAAAAGGGCAGCCACAGTCGAGGCTGAAGAGGTGAAGGAGTTTCTAGAAGGCTTTAAAACCTAAAAAACAGTACACAAAAGGCGTTCAGAGGCTAAAAACTGTCCCAGGGTGGTTAAGAATCTCCAAAGATTAAATAAGGTACATTTCTATCCTGAGAAAGGCCTCCCCCAGCAGTCAGGTATGGTCAATGGAGACGCGGCAGATACGGCTACAGCCAGAAGTCAGACCCAGTGCCTGCCTGACTCAGGGAACCAACAGGTGCAGCAGGGACAAAAGAGACCCTCTGCATCCTTAGTCCAGTGCAGGGTCAGGCAACTTGAGCCAACACCTGTAAACATATCAAGGTTAAGAAGATACAAAGAGACTCCGTATAAAATCCCCCAAATGCAGAATGACTCCAAAGGGATAACTAAAGATAGTAAAGAACTAACCAAATTAATGCCTCTTACCCATGATATGGCACCTAACAGAGATCTATGGAGAAAGCAATGAATACAAATGGATAAAACCTTTCTATGCTGTGTTAGACCTTGTCTATGCTTGATTTAATGTATGAGGCTAACCTTTGAGTACTTTACAGATGTGAAACCCATTTTAAAGATATCAAGTACACCTGAAGAAACAAAGGCCAGCTATAACTGTAAGATTCTTGAATTTTATGGCTCCCAAACTGTACAACTGTTAAGAAAAACTACAGTACCAAAGGTGGATAGCCCTTCTATGAGCTGTTGGTCAGAGAGGTCCTAGAGGTCCTCAAGTTAACCAAGGTTTATTGCCACTAATGTCAGTTGTACACTAGAAAGGTCGGTAAGGACATCTTGTTGAAGACATTACATGATGTGAGCATGGGAGAAGAAGAGATGGAGCTGAGACTAAGCCAAAACCTCCATGCCATTGGATGGATGGCTTTCATAGTGCCAGAAGGTGCTATGCACATGATTGGGGAAAAAGGATTCCCTATGATTCTGCTCAACAATGGACCCTGCATGCTGCACACTATGGACACACCAAATAATGCCTGCTAGTGCAATAATGGCTTGATTAACATATGTACAACTGAAAAATTTCTAATTGGGTAAGGCCCACTCCTAGGAGTGGAACACACATCTGGTGCTATAGACAAGGCAAACCCCCTGTGTCAGGGAAAGCTATAGGCCCCAGTGGGGAAGTCATTGCAAGTATATTGTTTAATGAATATGGTATACCTACTGGGATATCTTCTAGGCATTTGTATTTACATTTGTGTTTGTTTAGATGCGTCTACTTCGTTCTGTTTGTCTTTATAGTAGGAGATACCCCACTGAGATAGAACAGCGGCCATGTCTTGAAAATGAATTATGGGGATGCCCAAGAGATTGCCCTGCATCTGTCACCTCCTCCAAGATTCAGGGACCCTTGCAGAAGAGGTGGCAGAAAATTTGTAAGAGCCAGAGTAAGGGGTGGAGTGTGACCTGGAAGTGCCTTGACCCTATGATGAAAAGCCATGGTCTCACCTCCTTCCCATGCTCTTTGGAAGGAGTCAAGCCCATTAAGGGGAGGGGCTATGGATATATATGTGAGAAAAACCACAAGGCCGGTCTCTCAGCGTTTTGTGTGGCTGCTGGGAAGCCACAGGATTTGTTTAGGTGTGGACTTCCCAGCACAGCCATGAATGGGGTAGTCAGAATTTTTGGAACTGTCTTTGTAAGTCACCCCCTTTCCCAGACATCATATAAACTATGTAAAACCGAAATAGAATGCATTATGCTGGTTTTTGTTAATCTGCATCAGGACTGCAAGACCCTGAGTGAGGGTGAGTCTCCCAGTGGGGAGGGGATAATTTAGTGAAACACACAAGGACATTGTCTATGAATTGCTGAGGTCTAAGTGACACATCTATAATGCAACCTCTACACCTAAGACTCATGGAACGTAGAACAGGGGTGAAGAAGATGACACTAATGAATCTCTCAGTTCTCATTAATGAAGTTCCCTCATGAAGCAGAGGGCCAGGAACCTGAAAGTTCACAAACGGTCAAAGCAAGAGACCAAGAGTCTTGGAAAGGACTCCTTTATTAAACTTTACCGACCCAAGGCTCAGGGACCATTGAAGAAGAGGGGGCAGAAAGATTGTAAGAGCTAGGGAGGAGATGCATGACCATATGAGTCCTACAAGCTCCTGGGAACCTGCTAATATGATTCTATGCCAATGGTGTCAGCATACACAAGCCCCATGCTCACTCAGGCAGACAAAAACCCAGCATAGAACTGGGGAAATGAACAACAGACCCTGATCTTATCTGAAGAAATATTGGCAACTGATTGCTGTTAGGTGAAGAAGAACTGATTTTCCTAAAACAAGGGACTCTAGATGGGCTGACTAGACCTCAGTGGATGGATTTGCACTGGGGAACATCTGGGGACACAGTCTTGACACAGTGGGCCTTAACAGGGATGGCAGAATATATGGGCTCCAGTGAGGGGGGGCTATTAGAGGATGCTGGTGGGAATGGTATAAAGATGATTAAGATTGTTTGAGATGTTCTGTATGAAATACAAAAAAAATTCAATAAAAAAGTCATCTTCTTGAAATGTTATTCATGACAACCTCATTCTTGTCAGGAATGCTTGATGCGTACTCTGTCCTCTAGTGAGGTAGCTGTGCAAAGCTTCCAGCTATCTTCAGATATTAATAGCATATGCACATATTTTGGAGCAATGCTCTATAAGGATGGGAGGGCGAAGACTTTTAAAGTAACTGAAACAGGTTTGGATAATGCTTACTTGATACAATATATGCAATTAACTAACTTGTGCATGCACTTTATTGGTTCACTGTGTCTTTCATTATGACAATTTATTTGGTGCACTACTCTGTCTTATAAATTGTGAACTGATATAAGAGAGGAATTACTTCTATTTATTGTTTGTCTTAGGCACAATATATTGTTTCATACCTACAAGTTGTTTAGCAGTTCTGTGGAACCTGCAAAATTATAAGCCAAATGGTGTCAGTACAATGTTCTTGGAAAATATCTTGGTCTGTGATGGCTAATCTTGGTTGTCAACATGACTGAATCTGGAAATCTGGAAGCAACTAAAATGCAAGCCAATGGGTGTTCCTGTGAGGGAAGCTGGAAGATATATCCTGAATATGGGCAGCACCTTCTGGTGGCACCCCAGATAAAAGCCATGGAAGAAGGAAACTTTGCTTTTTGCCTGCTTATCTTCACTATGGCTGGCAAGTTTATGAATCTTGCTGGTGTGGCATTCTTTCACTGATATTAGAACCAACTTCTTTGGATTTCCAGTGTAGACTGAAGACAAGCAGATCTCTGGGAATTCTCTAGGCCTTCAGTGCCAGACTAGGACTGTTGAGACATCAAGTCTCATGGACTTAGCCTCTACTGAATTCTTGGCCTCTCCAGTGTGAGACGGCTATTGTTATACACCTGGGTCATATCCTATAAGCCAATCTAATAAATCACATATACATTCTAAAAAAAGAAAGTTTTAATTTAAAATTTTCTTTTCTTTATTTTTTAAAAGAAATAATTTTTGAACTCAGCAGACCACCTGAGATTGCCTGATCTGGCCTCCACCTGATGTAGAGGCTGAGAACTCAGCAAACATCCTGAGAGTGCCTGATTTGGCCTCCACCTGGTGTATGGGATGAGAATTCAGCAGACAGCCTGAGAATGCCAAAATCAGGCCTCCCCTTAGTGAACTTCCCAAAATGTTCTCTAAGTACCTGCTAATAGGGGGTCCAAATGTTAGAAGAAAGCCTGAGTGAACCTGACTCGAACCTGACTTGGGCCTCTGTGGGAGCTCCTGAGTAGTTGATCTGAAGCCATAAGTTCCCTCCAAAATAGAATCTGAGAGAACCTGAAACATAGACCAACTAACTTTATATACCCAATAAGAAAACAACCATGGTACACCAAAAATAAAAACAGAAGCAAACTTCAACTCAACAAAAGAAGGCTTGAGTTTCATACCAGAATCACAAACAACAAAAGAAATCCACATGCCAAAATCACAGTGAAAAAATAATAATATGACAAACCAAAGCAGTTTATTCTCACCAAACTCCATCAGTCTCACAGAAGAGTTCTGCAAGGAGAACCCATTAGAGATAATCCAGGGCACGGAATTTAAAAGAACAATCATAAACATGATCAAGGAATTCAATGAATTCAAAGAACATATAAACAAATCAAAGAACTAAAAGAAGATAAGGATAAACTTCTGACTGAATTCACAAAAGAGATAGAAACATTAGAAAACTCAGGTTGACATGAAGAAGGAAGTGAAAAACTCAACGAGCCAATTTGAAACAGCAGAAGAAACCTCACCATTAGAATGAATGAAATGGGAAACAGAATATCAACACTGGAGGGTAAAGTTGAGGAATTGGACCACTCAAGCAAAGATTATGAAAAATTAAAAAAAAAAACCCACAGGAATGGAACATGCAGGAGATGTTGTACACCATGAAAAGACCAAATTTATGTATCATAGGCATAGAGGAAGGAGAAGAATTTCATGTTAATGGTATTGACCAGATCTTAAATAGTAAATAGGAAGACAACTTCCCAAAATTAAGGAAAGGCATCCCCTTATAAATACGAGAAGCCAATAGAACACCAAATAGACAGGACCAGAAAAGTAACTCTCCACAGCACATCATAGCAAAAACACTAATTGTACAGAACAAGCAAATACTGAAAGCTGCAAAAGAAAAACAAGTCACATAAAGGAAAACATCAGAATTACAGCTGGCTTTTCAACACAAACTATGAAAGCCAGAAGAGCCTGGACCAAAGTATTCTAAGTTCTAAATGACCACATCAAGATATTTCCAGATCTAAATGACCATAGACGCCAACCCAGAATACTTTACCCAGCAAAAATATCTATTATAGTTGAAGGGGAAAGAAAAATCTTCCATGACACGAATAAGCTGAAAGAATACATGTCCACAAAACCTATCCTTCAAAGAATACTTGAAGCAATACAAAAAACAGATAAGGGAACAACTATGCCCCAGGGGCAACAGAAAGAAACTAAATGAAGGTTTAATTATATAAACACAAAATTAGACAAGGAATGCAAACAATAATCAAAATGATGGCAACCAATACACATCTTTCAATAATTACTTTAAATATCAATGGACTGAACTCCCCAGTCAAAAGACAGGCTAGTTGGATGGATTAAGAAACAAAGTCCATCTTTTTGTTGTCTGCAAGAAACCCATCTCACCTTTAAGGACAGGCACTACCTTAAGGTGAAAAGATGGAAAAGAATATTTCAAGCAAATGGCACTAAGAAACAGCAGGGGTTGCAATTCTGATATCTGACAAAATAGACTTCAAACTAAAACTGATCAGAAGAGATAATGAGGGTCACTTCATTCTGATCAGAGGAACAATTAACCAAGAAGATATTACAATCCTGAACACACATGTACCAAGCTCTGGTGCACCCAAATTCATAAAAACAACACTACAGGACTTTAAGACACAGATTAACCCCAACTCAGTAATAGTAGGGGTCTTCAATATCTCACTGTCTCCATTAGATAGGTCAACCAGACAAAGAATAAACAGAGAGACATCAGAATTAAATGATACCATACATCAAATGGACCTAACAGACATTTTCCGAATGTTCCACCCAAGCACCAAAGAATATACTTTCTATTCAACGACCCATGGAACTTTCTCAAAAACTGACCACATACTGGAGCACAAACAAACCTCAACAAATACAAAAAATGGAAATAATTCCATGCATTCTATCAGACCATAATGCAATAAAGCTTAAAATCAAAACTGGAAGAAGGCCTAGTCACTGCATGTACTCACGGAGACTAAACAACACTCCTGAATGATGAGTGGGTCAAAGAAGAAATTAATAGAGAAATAAAAGTATTCCTGGAATTCAATGAAAAGGACAATACAACACAACAAAACCTCTGGGACACTTTAAAAGCACTGCTAAGAGAGGGACATTTATAGCTCTAAGTGCCTACATTAAAAAAATCAGAAAGAGCTTAAATAAATGACCTGACATTGCAACTCAAGACTCTGGAAAGGCAAGAACAAATGAAGCTCAAACGCAGCAGAAGAGAAGAAATAACAAAAATCAGAGCAGAAAGTAATGAAATAGGAACAAAGAAAATAATTCAAAAAAATCAATGAATCTAAGAGCTGGTTCTTTGAAAGGTTATACAAGGTAGAGAGACCCTTAGCCCAGTTAACCAGAAGAAAGAGCAAATCCAAATCAACAAAATCAGAGATGAAAGGGGAAACATCACAACAGATGCCCAAAAGATCCAGGACATTATAAGGGAATACTTTAAAAACTTATACTATATTAAAACTGAAAACATCAGAGAACTGGATGGCTATCTAAAATCATGGGAACTACCACAGTTAAACCAAGAAGAGATCAACAGTTTAAACTGACCCATAAGATATAAGGAACTCGAAACAGTAATACAAAACCTCCCAACTAAAGAAATCCAGGCCCAGATGGATTTACAGCAGAATTCTACCAGACATTTAAAGAAGACCACCAACCAAAGTACTTAAATTATTCAAAATGATAGAAGCAGAGGGAGAATTCCCAAATTCCTTCTATGAAGCCAGTACCACTCTAATACCCAAACCAGGTAAAGTCATAACCAAAAAAGAAAACTATAGATCCATATGTTTAATGAACACAGATACAAAAATTCTTAACACAATACTTGCAAACTGCATATAGATGTACATCAAAAAGATCATTCACCACAATCAAGTAGGCTTTATTCCAGAGATGAATTCCCAAATTCCTTCTATGAAGCCAGTACCACTCTAATACCCAAACCAGGTAAAGTCATAACCAAAAAAGAAAACTATAGATCCATATGTTTAATGAACACAGATACAAAAATTCTTAACACAATACTTGCAAACTGCATATAGATGTACATCAAAAAGATCATTCACCACAATCAAGTAGGCTTTATTCCAGAGATGCAGGGATGGTTATTCTAAATGGAAAAAACCTGAAAGCATTCCCATTAAAATCAGGAACCAGACAAGGATGTCCACTGTTTCCACTCCTTTTCAATATAGTGCTTGAAACTTTTGCTAGAGCAATAAGACAAGAGAAGGAGATTAAAGGAGTACTAATTTGAAAAGAAGAGGTCAAATTATCCATTTTTGCAGATGATATAATATTATACCTAAGAGATCCCAAAAATTCCACCAGAAAACTCTGAGAATTGATCAATACTTTCAGGAAAGTGGCAGGTTACAAAATTAATCTACAAAAATTAGTACCCTTTCTATATACCAATAACAAGCAACTGGAGAAAGAGTACAGGGAAACCCTCCTATTCACAATAGCCACAAAAAATTATCTTGAAATAAACCTGACCAAAGACATCAAAGATCTCTACAATGAAAATTTTAAATCGTTAAAGAAAGAGCCTGAGGATGACACCAGAAGATGGAAGGACCTCCCATGCTCATGGATTGGAAGAATTAATATTGTGAAAATGACCATCCTACCAAAACAATATATAGATTAAATGAAATCCCAATAAAAATTCCCATGACATACTTCACAGAATTAGAAAAAACATCCTTAAATTTGTATGGCAGCACAAAAGATCCCACATAGCCAAAGCAACCCTGAGCACAAAGAACAATGCTGGGGGGCAGATTACTATACTAGATCTCGAAGTATACTACAGAGCTATAGTCATAAAAACAGCATAATACTTGCACAAAAATAGACACATAGATCAGTGGAACATCATTGAAGACCCAAACCTGAGTACACTCAATTTCAATCACTTGATATTTGACAAAGGTTCCAAGAACACACAATGGAGGAAAGAGCATTTTCAACAAATGGTGCTGGCAAAACTGGATCTCTACCTACAAAAGAATGAAACTAGATCCTTATCTTTCGCCTTGCACAAATGGATCAAAGACCTCAATGTGAAACTTGAAACTCTGAGACTATTAGAAGAAAACATTGGCAGTAACCTACAAGATATAGGTGTAGGAAAGGACTTTCTAAATCAGACACCAGTTGCTCAGGAATTAAGGTCAACAATCAACGACTGGAACCTCATTAAATGAAAAACTTCTGTACAACCAAAGAAACAATCAAAGTGAAGAGAAAACTTACAAAGTGGGAAAAAAAATCTTCATCAGTGACACATCTGTGATGCCTAATCCTGGGTGTCAACTTGACTGGATCTGGGATTAACTGAAATGAGAGAGATCTTCTTGATTGGATCATCTGTAGCTTGAA
>NW_008355272.1:2179507-2195320 GCF_000622305.1 Nannospalax galili
CTTCAGTGCCAGATTGGGACTACTGAGACATCCAGCCTCATGGACTGAGCGACTATGGATTCTCAGCCTCTCCAATGTGGTGCAGCCATTGTTGGACTACTCGGACTCTATCCTGTGAGCTAAGCTGATAAATCTCTATACATATATATTCATCCTACTGGTTCTGTTTCTTTGGAGAATGCTGACTAATACAACATCTGACAGAGGCTTAACATCCAGAACATATAATGAACTGAAAAAACAAAGAACCAAGAAATCAAATGATCCAATTAAAAGATGATCTAAGAATCTGAACAGAGTTCTCAAAGGAAGAAATAAAGATGGCTAAGAAACATCTTAAAAAGTGTTCAACATCACTAGGAATTAGCGAAATGCACGTTAAAACAACCTTAAGGTTTCACCTTAGCCCAGTCAGACTGGCTAAGATCAAGAGAACAAAAGATACCAAATGCCTGGGAGGATGTGGAGAAAGGAGAATGCTCATCCACTGCTGGTGGGATTGCAAACTCATGCAAACCCTATGGAAAACAGTGTGGAGAACTCTTAAAAAACTAAAAATGAACCTACCATATGACCTAGTTATAGCACTCCTTGGCATATACTCAAAGGATTCATCTTATTGTAGAGAAACTTGTACAGCCATGTTTGTTGCTGTTCTTTTCACAATAGCTAAGAGATGGAAGCAACCTAAGTCCCCCTCAACTGATCAGTGGTTAATGAAAATGTGGTGTATTTATACAATGGAGTTCTACTCAGCCAGAAAGAAAGATGAAATAATGAAATTTGCAGGTAAATGGATGGATCTAGAAACTGTTACATTAAGTGAAGTAACACAGACTCAGAAAAACAAAAGATATGTGTTTCCCCCTCATTTGTGAATCCTAGCACCAAATCCTTAAAAGTGAATGCATATTCTGATGTAACTACAGGAACCACAAATATGGAAGGGAACCAGGGAGGTAAAGGGAAAGAAGAAACCCAAGAAAGAAGAATAGTAGGGGCAAGGTGTTACTAAGGGAGAAATATGTAAAAGGGGGGTAGTTAAAGGGGAAGGGGCAGGAGGGCTATACAAAGAACTATGGTAATAAAGGGGAAAAAATTCTCCTGATACACAGTTAAAAAAAAGAAAAAAGAAGCCCTACCAGAACCCATACAGTTGTTAAATAAAAATTCCAGTGCCAGAGATGAGTTGATCTGTTGGCAAGAGGGGCCCTAGAAGTCCCCAAAACAATAAAAACCATTGCCAATAATGTTGGTTGTACACCAAAGTGGATGGTAAAACCCTATTGCTGGAAACTTCCTGCCACTGGATGGGTGGCTTTCATAGTGACACAAGGCAACATGCAGATGGCAGGGGGAGAACTGTCCCCTATAATTCTGCTCAAAGATGGACCTTGTGTGCTGCACTATCAACATTCCAAACAAGATGTTCCTACTGGTGCAATAGTGGTGTGTCTAGTGCATGTACAACCAGCAAATTTTCAACTGGATATAATGCCCACTTTGAGGTGGAACACACATGTGGTACTGTAGACCAGGCCACCCCCTGTGGCAGGTGGAGGATATAGGCCCAAGTCAGGAAGCCATTGCAACTGTTTTTTAGATGAATGTGATGCACCTGTTAAAATACTGTCCAAACATTTGTTTGTGCCCATGGGTTAAGTTATTTTAGCAGTTATTTTAGCATAGTGTTATTCCACCCATATTAGCAGTTGGTGTTTAGATGTTCTTGCTTCTTGCCGTGTCTGTTTTTATAGTAGATGGAATCCCACTGAAATGGGCCAATAGCTCATGGAAAACAGATGATGCAGAGACCCAAAAGTTCAGTGTCTTGCCACAACTGGAGGACAATCATCTCACACCTATCACCTCCTCCAAGACTCAGGGACTTTTGCAGAAGAGGTTGGTGGAAAGAATGTAAGAGCTGAAGGAAGGCGTGGAGTGTTACCTGGAAGTGTCCTTCAACCACTATGCTGGCAAGCTATAGTCACACCTCCTTCCCATGCTCATGAAGGAATCAAGCATGGAGTCAATCCCACCAATCAGTCCACCTTAGTTGCATGTGGGAGAGGGGCTAAGAATATATAAACCGAGAATGTCATGAGGCAGCTCTCTCACCATTTTGTGCAGCTGTTGGCAAGTCACAGGATCTATATTTGAGTGTGGGCTTTCCAACGTAGCTGTAAATGGGGCGGGCACCCAATCTTCTGTAAATAAACCCCCACCCTATACTCTGTTAGCAAGCCCAATAAAGTCGTTAGGATTTTAAAAGAAACAGAGCTAATGGAAACCTTTGTTATTCCCTCATGTTGGCAAATCCTTTGGTCTTTGATCTCTTATTCCTACTTTCCCCCCTTATAATTCATTATATATATATAATTTTCTGTGTATGAATGTTCTGCCTGTCTGTATGAAAGTGCACCATGTGCATGTAATATCCCTGGAGGCCTGAAGAAGAAGCTGGATCCTTTGGAATTGGAGTTATGGGTGGTTGTGAGCTGTCATGTGGGTGCTGGGAACTGGAACTGGCTGCAAGAGCAGCCAGTGCTCTAACCTGCTGAACCATCTCTGGCCCTCCAATTTTAGTTTTTAAAACTTATTAATTATTATTGTGTGTGCATCTGTGTGCATGCCATGGCACCCTGGTGGCAGTCAGAGGACAACTTTATGGAGTTTGTTCTCTTCTTCCACCTTTACATAGTGTCAGGCTTGAGTATCAAGCACTTTACTCAATGAGCCATCTTGTCAGGCCCAAAATTTTATTTTAACTTTATTATTAATAAAGTCATAGTAATGATTTATGGGGTGTAGCTGTGATAGCTTGATATTTATTTACCTTATACAATGATCGAATCTGGGTGATATACATATGTATCACCTCAAAAGATAACAAATTTGATCTCTGAAGTCAGCAAGACAAGGATTGGGGGTTGTGGCTCATGACTGTAATCCCAGTTAGAGGCAGGAGGATTACTGTAAATTTAAAGCCAGCCTGGTTGACACTGTGAATTCCAACCCAGCAACACATAATGAGACTCTGTCTCAAAAAGAAAAAGAAATCTAGAGCTGTGGGCTGGGGGTGTGTCTTAATAGCTCAGCACTTGCCTAGCATGCATGAGGCCCTGAGTTTTGACTGCAACACAGGGGGAGGGGAAGATAGCAAAGAGATCAAAACTGCAGAGGCAACATTCAGAGGAGCATTCATCAAATAAAAAGAGGCACAATTATAATACCACTGAAGAACTTAGGTCAACCTTAGAGTTAACAAACATCCAGCAAGGAAAAGAAGGAAGTACTGACAGAATTATAAGACAACAGTACTGTCTAATGCCTCTGATGCCAATCACGTATACTGTGAATGAGCAGTTGCTGGTGCCAAGAGTTCTGGGAGATACTTAATTTACACATGGGTAAAAATCACTGAGGGGCTGTGCTAGTTTTCTGGACTGCTTAAAAAAGTTATCACACACTGTTCTGGGCAGACATACAAGGTCATCCTCAAGGCACTGAAATCATGGTGTGGTAAGGGTCATAGTCCTTCTGAGGGTTTGAGGGAGAGCTGACCCTTGCTTCTTTGTTTCTGATGGCTGGTCTATGACTTTAATCATTGATGTTTTGTAAGCATCACTTGCTTTTCTTGGCATGTGGTTGCATCAGTCTAGTCTCTGCCTCTTCCTCATCACCATTTTTTTCCTGTGTCTCTGACTCCCTTTGCCCACACAATACACTTGTGATGGTATGTCCAGTCCACTCATCTTAAGATCCCTAATTTAATCTTTTCTGCAAAGCTTTGTTGTATAACACGGTTCCAGGGCTTAGGGTGGAGTGCCTTGGCGGGCCGCCTTCCTCCTACTACAGAGCAGAGTGGGAGCCACTTCTGTATGCCCATGAAAATAAAACTCATGATTTTTGTTATGTTTATTACTGAAATCACATGTTGAAAGAAGAAAAGCTTAAAAACTTGAATCAATAGGACTTTGTGAGCTACACTGTAAGTGTAAGTAGGGTTATCAGAAAAATATTGATGGAGTGCCACCTAATTTACAGCAGGAAAGAGCTGTGGGATGTGAATTCAGGTGACTCTTGAGTGTCAAACCACAAAATGCTTTTCCAAGAACAAAAATTGGCACTTAACAAGATGCCTCCTGATCTTGATTTAGCATTGGGAAAAGCTGAAAACAGTAAATAAGGGCAGACTGTGACCCTTTTACAAGTATCTTTTTTTACTGTGTCTCTGGAGAAACAGGCCACTAGAGCAACAATCTGCTCTGTTTGGGGGTGGGAGCAGTGCACTTCTGTCTTTGAATTAAGGAATCCCAATAAGACATCCCAAAGATATATGCAATCCTTATATGCCAATGAATAATAAACACTTGAGGGTTACAAGAAGAGCTTAATAGTAGTAGAGTTGGCTTGCACGTGTGAGGCTCTAGTTCAACCCCCAGCCCCACATAAAATTGAAATTAAAGCATGTCATTATCATTATGTAATAATTGTGTAATAAAGTAAAATAATTCTATTAAAAAGAAACAAGGATGAACTCAAATTAATTTTTCATAATGTTATTTTTGCCTTAATTCCTAAACTTCAGTTTCTTGAATAATATAAAGTAGGGTTCTAGATTCATATTAGGGACAAACTACCTCTATAATGAACAGTCAGGAAAAAAATATAAGGATTTCTTGAGTAGGCAGAACTATGGGGCAAAGGGTTTGGTCTCTGGGAATTTGGTTATCAATAGCTAATATTTGCCTTCAGTTGTTGGAAAAAGAACAAGACAAAACAAGATTTTGTGGTGCACATTTAAAAATTTCACATTATATTTAGGCAGTGCAACAGATGCGGAACAATACTTTTTTGTGTGTATGTTTGCGTGAATGTGTGTGCACGAGTGTGAATGTGTCTGGGGGAGTGTGCATGTGTGTACTCATGCATATGGAAGTCAGAGAACAACCTTGGGTATCATTCTTCAGGCACTATCCTTGTTTTTGTGAGACATGGGGCTCTCATTGACCTGAAGTTCCCCAAGTGGGTGAGGCTGGCTGGTCAGTGAGTCCCAGGGATCGACCTGCTTCAGCCTCTGAAAATTTCCAGCACCTCTCAAAATAGCACTGCCAGCTGGGGGCCAGCATTTAATGTGTTAGCAGTGGGGAACATTTCATATTACAACCATAGCTGTCATATTTTTGTGTGTGTGGTTACAGTACCCAGGATCTACTCAACAAATTTTCAGTTCTGAATATAGTTGTATTCTTAACACAGCCCTCATGTTGTACTTTGCATATTACATGATTGCAAGTTTGTACCCCTAATTCACATCTCCCATTCCCATACCTGTCACCTTCGGTACACATCTATTCTTCATCCTTTATTGTCTATCAGTTTTTCTTATCACTGATAAAATGCTATTACACTTAATCTTAGTAATATTTTATTTTTTGGGGGGGTGGGAGTTTTAGGACAGGGCCCTAGTGTAGCCCCAGCTGGCATGGAACTTGATATGTAGACCAGATGGGCCTTGATTTCACAGAGATCTGCCTTCTTCTGCCTACCAAGTTCTGGGATTAAAGGCATGTGCCAACAAGCCTGGAGCAACATTTAAAAAAATATTTTATTTTATATGTATTGTGTGTGTTGCCTGCACGTAGGTAAATACTCCCATGTTAACATTTTATTAATTTGTTTTTAAATTTTATTTCCTTTATTGAATTTTTTACAATTTTCATACAATGTAGTTTGACGGTATTTAGATCCCCTCCTCTAACCACACCTCCCCCTCCAAAGGTTCCCCAATTTAATGTACTGTCTTAGGAACTTTTGGCAATTGATGGCTGCTGGGAGGGGGAGAGAATGTCTTACAGGTGGGCCCAGTGGATGGACTCACACTGATGGACATTTGGGAACACAAATCAGATTTTATTGGTTTTATTATATACATAAGACAGTACATTAAATTGGGGAACCTTTGGGGGGGAGGTGCTTGGCTCCATCTCTGTAAGACATTCTCTCCCCCTCCCAGCAGCCATCAATTGCCAAAAGTTCCTAAGGCTGGATTGGGATTTCTTACCTACTTCCTCATGTCTATTCTGGGATTTTGTCAGGTTGAAACTTGCATAGGACTTATGCATGCTATTACCATTGCTGTGAGTTCATATGGATAACTGATCAGTTGTCTAGAAGACTCTATTTCCTTGTGGTCATCCACCCATCTCGCTCTTATAGTCTTTTTGGCTCCTCTTCCACAATGATCCCTGAGCCTTGGGAGGTAGAGGTTTGAAATAGGTGTCCTATTCAGAGGTAAGCACTCTGCAGCCTCTTGTTCGCTGCACATTGGTCAGTTGTGGGTTTCTATGTTAATCACCATCTGAGTGATGCATTCATCTTATTTGTAGAAGTTACATTGAAGATGTGTCACTTAGGGTCAAGCATCTCATTTATTCTCTGCATTTGACGAGTTCTGGAACTTCATAATCACTTCCATTTGTTGCAAGAAGCAGCTTCTTTGATGGGGGTGAAAGGCACCCTTATCTGTAAATATGAGACTGTCTATTTAGGATAAATATTTAGAAATTACATTGGTCTAGGGATGTGGCAAAAGTAGGCTTTTGTCTAGAATCTATGACTTCTCCAGTCATGTGTATTTGGCTTTGTTTATAGTACCACACATGAGTTCCATCCTGTTGATCAGGCCTTGATTAGATAGCTGTTGATTACCCCCAAGATAAAAGTACCACTACTGCTGCACCAATAGTGATCCTTTGCTAGGCCAGTTGTTTTTTATGCTCTACATCTGGGTAGGTTAGTTTTCTCCCTTGGCAGCTTATATAAATAACACCTTATTTTTAACAAACATATTTTAGTCTCAGTATTACTTTTATCTGCTTTACCTAAAACCAGTAGTCCACTTAAGTGTTGAGCAAAAATTTTGATCTTTCTATAAAAAATATAAGAAAGGGCAAGTGAGATGGCTCAGTGATAAAGGTGCTTGCCTCCAAGCTTGGTGACCTGAGTTTGATCCTCAGGACCCATGTGATAGGAGGATTGAACTGACTCCCACAAGTAGTTCTCTGACCTCAACACACACACACACACACACACACACACACACACACACACCCCAACAGATATGTAATAAAATGTGAGAAATATTTTCCAAAAGAAGAACAAGACCCGTTGTTACTCCTTTTTCTTTTTTGAGACAAGGTCTCACTATGTAGCTCTGACTGGCCTAGAACTCTCTATGTATATCAGGCTGGCCTTTAACTCAGAGAGATCCACCTGCCTCTTCCTTATGAGTGCTGGGATTACAAGCATACACCATCATGTCTGGCAAGACCTTGTGTTCCTGACATCAAGGATATGGAGTCTAACTTGTAGATGAGTACTTGCATACATTACCAGCATGATAAGGCAGAATGTCATTTGTAATAACAATTTATAATATATAAAGAAGTTATTTGCCTATAATTGCTCAACAAGGTAAGTAACAGGATTAAAGCTAGGATAGAACTTCTCGATTATCTCTATTAGTACTCTTTTAAAATTTAACGAATAGCATGGAAAAATTTAAATATATACAAAAAGAGTATGACATTATGAGCTCCCACTCACCTATCACATAGCTTCATCAATGATTAAATCTAGGGCCATTCTTACATCATCCATATTGCCAACTACTTCCCACCGCCATCCACTTCCTGCATTATTTTATTATTTTTTTGTGTTTATGTGTATAGTTATGTGTCTGTGTAGATGCATGTATATATGTGTGTGTGCCCATGTGTGTGGTGGCCAGATGACAACCTCATGTGTTGTGCTCAGAAACTTCATCCACTTCTTTGAGACAGGACTCCTCACTGGCCAAGAGTTCACCAATCAGGCTACACTGCTGGCCAGTGAGTCCTAGGAATATTCCTGTCTTCACCTCCCCAGTGCTGGGATTATAAGTGAGTGCCACTGTCTGACATTTTTACATGGGTTCTGGGGATCAAACTCAGATCTTCATGTTTGCAAGGCAAACACCGACTGAGCTATCTCCTCAGTTCCCTACCCCAAGCTCTATTTTATTTTGAAAAACAAAAAATCTCAGGTTTACTTATTGCATCTATAAATATTGCCAATTTGAATCTCTAAGAGACATACCGCTTAGAAAATATCTATATTAAATGATTAAAAGTTCCTATTTTCTAATCTCTGATGCTTAATCAGTCTTCCAGACTTCCCTGACTGTTTTAATAAACAGATGCACGTCTGTGTATGTTTAGATTTGTTTTGCTGGAATCAGGATATAAACTCCATGTACTGCATTTGATTGATGCCCTTGCCTTTATAGAATGTTTTAAATCTATGGGGTTTCTTTCCTTTTTTCCTTTTTCCCCTTTCGCTCACCAATTGGAAAAACATTTGTATGGTCAAAATTCCCTATGCTGGCTTCACAGTTTCTGGATTCTGTATTGTGGGTAGAGGGGAGGATCTACACTCCCATGTTAGACACATTTATTCAGGTTTTCTTCTGAACTATCTCATATTTTACCCTTAAATCTTGTCCCACTTTGACTTTATTCCTGTGTATTTTGTGAAGAATGGTTCTAATTTTTCATTTTTCAAAATGACTATCCACATTTCCCAACACCATTTATAAAATGCCCGAATTTCCCCAACAGTGCTCGTTTTTTACTTTCTTACACTGTACTTCAAGGGAGAATGCTCCTGTGAAAGTACTGTGTAAATACTACCCAGATATTAAGACAAATAGGGCAACCTATATATGCTGGCATAGAAAAATGACTTCACATATAATTGAACAAGAGATGCAGAATTTTATTTAAGAATAATTTACATACATACCAGAAAATATCTGGAAGCGTTTCCTTTAGATGGTTGATGATTGATAATGGTTACTTTCTGTGGGTGGATTGGGGAAGTGAGGGTCTTTGCTTTCTCTCTGTATATTTCAGCATTTAAAATAATTTAAAAAATTTCATTTGGATGTTGGGTATGGAAGCACATGCCTTTAATGCCAGCCCTCTTAGGAGTCAGAGGCAGGAGGATCTCTTTGAGAGCAAGCCTGGTCTACCTAGCAAGTTCCATGCCAGCTTGGGCCAAAGGGAGACCCTGTCTAAAAAAAAATACATTTGAGGAGAGGAATTGGGGTGTGAATAAATATATTTAAATTTTTTGATAGGTACCAGCAAAAAATTACATTTTACCTTTACCTTTTTGTTTATTTGCTTTGTGTATGTATGTGTGTGGGCACACAGGTGCCATGGCATGTGTGGCCAGAGGACAACTTGTGGGAGTCAGTTCTTTCCCTTTCACCGTGTGAGTCCTGGGGACTGAGCTCAGGTCATCAGCCTTGGTAGTGAGGCCCTTTACTTGTCGAGTGTTTTAACAGTTATTTCTATAATGTGTACAGATTATTCAGAATTTAAAATTTGAAAAAAGTCATTGGCCTATCTGGAACTCCCTTTAACAAATGTGGAGTGACTTCTCTGTGGTGCTGGTCTTGCATGCTCAGTATCTTGAGTATGCGTTTCTCACTTTATATGTTCAATGAACCCTATTTCTCTGTTTCTCTTTCCTTCTCTCTGAACAAAGGAAGTTTCAGGACACCCTCAAGATGGGCAGTTGGGAGAACTGAGTTCCACTTCCTATTTGCCAAGCAACTCCATGAACCTGGGTTACTGTATTGCTTCTCTGACTCACTAAGCCTGCACCTATTATGGAGCGCCTGGCTCAGATTCTCTTTGCCTTGTGCTGGCTGTCCCTGAAATTCTGTGAGCTGATAATAATAGTTGAATGTCCTTTTCACGCGTCATCTAACTGGCATTGGTATTGATATTGAAGCTATTCCATTTCCTCCAACAGCTTGTTTCTGCAGTGTAGATTTTTTTGATGATGGTGCTGGGGATTGAACCCAGGGCCTTGTACAAGTTAGGCAAATACTCTAACATTGACCTACATCCCTGTTTACAAGCTTTTAATTAATATTGTCCTTTTCCCTGATGTTATGAGTACAGTGTGATTGTATTATGAATGTATTCAACTTAAGCAAGTTCAGCTATATTCCTATAATTCTAGTGTTTTAAGATGCTTATGTTTTTTTAAGATTATTTATTTAATAACCACATACTTAGAGGAAGCATTTCATTACATCAGCATTGACATATTCAATAACAATTTTCTGAGCTAGGCTGCATCTCTTACAAAATTGGCTGTACATTTTTAGGTTTACAGTTGAATTATTACAGTTATACAATATTGTACTCAGTATAAACCCTATAAGACACAAAATTAAATGAGGTTTTAACCTTTAAAAAAGATCTCCATTTCATTATTAAAATACAGAGTTTCAATGCAGAAAACTTCATTTTTAATGCACTTGATATTAAGATGTTTGCACATGTGTTTCTAATCTCTATATATCAGATTACTACTAGTCACAGTTGGTTACTTTCTGAGCTCCTTGGCATCTGAGTATGGATAAGTAATCAGGTAGATTTCAATGATAATGCTTTTCATATCTACTAATTATTAAGGAGCAAATTTTTATGCTTTGAAGAATTATTATTTTTTAATCATTATACTTTAAAAATTTTTAATAACTACATGATTAGAAGTTTTCAGATGCTTATGTTTTATTCAGCATGAACTTTATTTTTTACATTTTTATTTAGTGTATGTATGTATGTATGTATGTATGTGCTCATGATAGCATGTGTGCTTACACACGTGGTTTGGAACATGTGTAGAGGTTAGAAGACAGCTTTCGGAGTTGGTTCCCACCTTCTACCATGTGGGTCCTGGAGATTGGATTCATGTGAGCAGGCTTGGCAGCAGGCACTTTTATCTGCTGGTCCATCTTGCTGGCCCCTCAGCATCAATTTTAAATGCAACCTGACTACCTCATCTAGTGCTTATTTGAAGAAGCAGCAATGTGTTGTGTTCAAAGCCATAGTCATTAATGATTGTGGTGATCAGCATACCTTGAGTACTATATTTGGTAGACAAAGAGAGAAATTTAGTTTTGCCCACACATGATTTTTTTTCATGTTATAAGCTGCCAGTGGAAACAAATACTTGCTTAGGATACATTTGTATTGCAATAGTTGTTTATTGCAGAAAACTTTAAAAAGTATAGCCAAGGAAGAATGTCACCTGCCATTCATTTAAATTGAAAGGAAAGTTGTAATGATTATCGAGGATGTATGTCTCTCCAGTATTTATTGTATATAAACATTTATGTGTCAGAAGACAAATCTAGCACTCTCAGTCTGGACGCACACTCTGTTCAGTGCATGCCTTTCACCTTATCACATCTCACATGCTCAACATTGCCTTTTGAAACTTATGTCAGAATTAAGAAGGCTTCAAAGTCAAGATCTGGATGTGACTATTTTGAAAAGCCATATCTCAAAGAGTTCAGTGCATAAATTTGTATGGGTTAAACAAGAAGAAGAAAGGTAAAGGACCAGGTTCCCCTCTTCAAAAGATAATGAAGACTCCCCAGCTAAAGGAGCAGTGGGGCACAGCACATGTACAAAGGGATAGGTGAGTGGTTCTGAGAAGGACCATGTGGCCCCACCAAGGGGAGCAATGTAAGGCTGCTGCCCAGGCCTTGTTCCAGGGAGCACCATCTGCTCCTGGCCACAGAGCCTAGAAGGAGCTGGGCCAGGTCACACCCATTGACCGCTTCTGTGTTTGTGTTACTGGTACAACAGAAGAAAGACAGCAGTTTCATCCCTGTTACTGCATTAGAAACTTCCATGGAGCTAACCAGTGAGTCTCTGGCACATGGATCAGTTCCCTCACATATTGGCCATCGGTTCTATGAGACATTGCTAGTCCATCTGAATGACTTTGTGTGACCAAGTGCCCCTCTTCAGATGTCAAGAACATTTATAAGCCCATGTGACCCTTGGAAGGGCAGTGGTGAGGTCACAGGGCAAGATTCCACTTTAGACTTTGGAGGAACTGTATGAAATCAGCTCTCTGAAATCTGCACATAACTCATGTTTCAAACACCCCAAATGGGATCATTGTGCATACTCTATTTGAAGACTGTGTTAGCTACTTTTCTGTTGTGACAAATTGGCATGACCAAGGCAGCTTATAAAAGGAAGAGTTTATTTGGCCTGTGGTTCCAGAGGGATAAGAGTCTATTATGATGGAGAAGCATGGTGGCAGAGACAGCTGGAGCAGAAAGCTGAACCCTCAAGCCTTCAAGCACACACAGGAAGCAAGGGGGCAAGCTGGAGGTGGGGCAAGGCTATGAACTTTCAAAGCTGGCCCCTAGCAGCAGGCTTCCTCTGGCAAGGCCACACCTCTGAAACTCCTCAAATAGCACCACTAACTGGGACCAAGTGTTTAAATTCTCAGAGCCTATGGGGCACATTTCTCATTCAAATCACCACAGAGACTGTGTTTTCTCACTTTGTAATCTATCATGTACTTCCCCCTTACCTTTAAATAGTCTTCCAAAAGTGACTTTAACAGCTTTAGAGTGTCCCATCACATGCAAGTATACATTGTGATTCACTTCAAAAATCTCCTCTTGTTGAGCATTTAAGTGATTTCCAGTGATTTGCTGCTAGTACTAATGAGACCAAGCCTTCATGCTCCTAAATCTCTGTGAATGTCTCTGAATTAAAAAAAATATGGTAAGCTATCACAAGATAACTACTGTAAATATTATTGTCTGGTTTTTGGCTTGGTTTTCTAGGCTTATTAGCATTTCTTGAAGCAGCTGAGGCCCCAGCTGCATTGCAGATGGGCAAAGCCTGCAGAGACTGAATGGACACAACACCCTGGTTGGGGGAAGAAAGGCAGGCACAGGAGTATGAGATTGCCATGGAAACATGTTTCCTGGCTAGATACAGATCTTGGTATCTCATTCTCTGTCTCAGAGTGTGCAGTGACCACGGTGTATGAAATGAGGTCCCACTTTAAGCTCAGCTGTCTCTGAGGAGATTCTGCAGTTGACAAAAGCCTTTGTCCTCTTGTGCTTCTAATGGGAGGTTGGGTCTGAGTTGTCCTCACACATAAAAGATTAATGCTCTGTTACTGACTTTGCTGCACACACTTAGAGAGCACCAGTCCCTTCCAAGTCAATAAGCTTTGAATTATGCAGAACAGTGCCATCAAGTCACATGTTAAGCTTTGGGTTGCAGTGGCCAGGGGACTGGGAGAGTTCTCTGAGGAAGATGCCAGTCAGGGAGAGCCACAGTCCCTTTGCTCCAGGTTTTCACTGCAGAGCAAGTTCACTTTGTGCCAGAGAACAGAAGTGTGTCACTCATCCAGCAGCTCCTGACTTGGAAGCACAATGTAGGAAGAAGCCCAGGAGCTTACTTTGATTTTTCCTCCTCTTTCATGGTGGGGAGAGAGGAATAGTAAATATTAGCATATTTTATATTTCTACTTTTCCAGAAGGAACATATACCTATTCTAATAGCCTTGGAAAATGCAGAAAGATTAAAGTAAAAATTTCTTCCACTTAAGCAAATATCAGGCAAACTGGCTCGGCAGGTAAAGGTGCTTGCCACTGGGCCTGATGACCTGAGTTGGATCCCCAGAACTCATGTGGTGGAAGATAAGACTCGACATCTGCCAGTTGTCCTCTGATCTCCACACACATGTGCTACGGCATGCATGTACCCCATCCTACACACACACACACACACACACACACACACACACACACACAGACACACAAATAGATGAATGAAAAAATGTAAACAAACGTTACCTTTTAGATGATTAGTTTTGGGGTCAGCATACAAAGTAATGGTCTCATCATGGCATCTTCGCACATACCACAGACATTACTTTTTAGAGCAGTTTTGGGTTCACAGAAAAATTGAACAGAAAGCTCAGAGAACTCCCACATATTCCCTACCACTGCCACAGGCAAGCATCCTCCACTAGCAACATCCCATATCCAGAGTGGTGTGTATGTTACAGTCAATGCTGTTAAAAAAAAACAAAGTTTTGAGCTGGAAAGATGGATGACTCAGCGGGTAAAGGCACTTGCCACCAAATCTGACTCCTAAAAGTTGTCCTCTGATTTCTACACAGGTACCATGGCATACATCTCCCTAAATAAATAAATAAATTTAATAAACCCTAAAAATCCCCAGCCTCCCCAAATTTCAATATATTGAGCTTAATGACCTAGTTCATTTTTATTAGCAATTCATGAAGAGGGCAGTGTCTCATTTGTGAAATACTTAAGCCGCACATGGAAGAATAGTTGGTGTCTGCAAGGTGCCTTGAGCAGAAGCAAGAAACCAGCATTCAAGGAAAGACAGGTTAACATCAAGATAGTTTATATAATTTTCCTATAGGGGTTAAAGCGGTTAAAGCAGAGGGTCTTCCTTAGCCTGCTGGATGAAATTGGCTTATTGAAGATTTGACTATTAGCTCTAGATTCTCAGGATGTTATATCTTACAAGAGAACCACATAAGTTTCTGTTTGGTGATATGGAAACTTAGCATGAGGAATTTCATTTGGGTTGGCCTGTTGGGACCTGTCTATGGCAGAGGTCTCTCATATACTCTGTTTCACACTATATTGACATACCATCACTTCTCTCGGAGCCTAGAGTTTCATTAGAGTCTACTGTTGGTGTGCTTTCTATGGGGTACGACAAATGTATAATGACATGTTCTTATCACCATCGTGTCTAACAAAATATTGAAAATGATATGTTGAGGGCTGGTAAGATGGCTCACTAGGTAAAGGTACTTGCCATGCAAACCCTGACAACTGGAACCCATGTAAAAAAGCTGAGTGTGGTCACATGCACCTGTAATTACAGCACTCCTACAGTGATATGGGAGGTGGGAACAAGAGAATTGCCTGGAAAGTTGTGGGCCAGCTAGCCTGCTTATACATCATGGCAAAGACAAGAGAGACCCTGTCCAACAAGGTGAAAGGTGAGAACCGACTCCTAAAAGTTGTCCTCTGATCTCCATATGCATGCTGTGGTGTGTGTGTTAGCACTCTCACACACACATACACTCACATGATAATAATTTAAAAGTAAATAAAAATTTTAAAGGAAAATGTCGAGGTGCAGTCTTTTTAGAATTTACCCTCTCTCATGTCCTTTAGATCTCCTGTGTCTGTGGCTTTATATTAGATATCAATTTTGGGGACATTCTCAGTCATTATTACTTCAAACATTCCTTCTGTTTCTTTCCTTCCTTTCTTTCTCCTTGATATTCACATTATGCAGCCATCTCATATTTCTTAGGTACTGGGTTCCATTTTTTTTTCTAATACTTTGCCTTTTCCCTTTTTAAGCTTCAGAGGTTTCTATTGATGTTCAAGCTCAGAGGCTCTCAGCTGTGACCACTTTGCTAATGAGACATCAAAACCATTCATCATTTCTGTTAGGGTTTTTCAAGCATTTGAAACTCAGCTTAAATGGCCCATCTGTTTTTATATGCTGTCTTCTTTTCCCTCTAGCCATTAGCATGTTCATAATTGTTTTGAGACAAGGTCTCACTATGTAGCTCAGGCTGGCCTTGAACTTGTGATCTTCCTACCTCAACCTCCTGAATGTTAGGATTACATTTGTGTACCACCATGTCTGTACAAGCTTATTATGTTCTAATAATTCCAACTTTCCTGCCCTATCTGAATTTGTTGCTTCAAACTCCATTTGGTTTTTAGTATGCAATGCAATTTTTGTTGAAAGCTGTGAACTTGTACCAGGAAAAGGAACACTGGTGAACAGGTTATTAGTGAGGTAGAGGTAAAGGGTGGAGGAGGGAAAACCTGCTCTGGTTCCATGATTATATCTTTTTTTT
>NW_008355272.1:2195333-2201167 GCF_000622305.1 Nannospalax galili
AATTTTAAAATATTTTATTATTTTTATTTTATGTGTATGAGTGTATTGCCTGCATGTATGTGAGTGCATCCATGTTGTGTAATGCTGCAGAGGTCAGAAGAGGGCTTTGGATTCCCCTGGAACTGGAGTTAAGGATGGTTTGTAGCTGCCATGTGGGTGCTGGGAATTGAACCCGGATCATCTGTAAGAGCAGTCAGTACTCTTAAGCGCTGAGCCATCTCTCCAGCCCTGTGATTAGATTTTTTAATGAGACTGTACCATTGGACTATGCACTTTATGAGTATCTCTTAAGTTTTCCCTGCATTAGTGGGACAGGTTAGCTGAAAGGGGCTGAGTTGAACATGTCTATTCCTCCAGGTTCGTTAGGAGTTCATCAAACTCGAACAGACTAGGCCGTGGTAAAATTGTGTCTCATGAAGACATGGCTATCTCAATTGTGACAATCTCATAGGAGATATACTTCAAGGTGTGTCTGTGAGAACATTTCCAGAGAGGTGAGAAGAGCCACTCTGAATGTGGGTAGTACCATAGAGTTCTAGACTGAATAAGGGGAAAGCAAGCTGAGCACCAGCGCTGCTCTCTCTGCCTCTTGACTGCTGATGCAGTGTGACCAGCCACTTTGCTGTACTCCTGCTGCCATGCCTTCCCCATCATGATGGACTGTATCCTCTCAAACTGTGAGCAAATATAAGCCCTTCCTTCCTTAGTTGCTTCTATTAGGTATTATGTCACAGCAACGAAAAAAATAACTAATGCATTGTATTAAAAGAACAGAGTATTCTGGTGTATTTAAAAAGGATCTCTAGTCCCCCCAACTCCTTGCTGGATGAATCTTCTCTCTGATCTTCAATATGAGAGCCTGGGTGGCTTTTGGACTTTGAGCTCACAAAGTGTAGGGGCCTCTTGAATAACTGGGGCTCCTGGAATTCTTATGTCGCAGAATTTTCTGCACTGGACTTCCAATTTGTCAGTCGCTGGTGAGCCTTTTATGCTCCTGCTGTGGTTTCTGCTCTGGTTACATGACTTTTTTTTGAATCTATTGTCCATCTCCTCCAGGTTGCTGGCAGAATCTGAGGAGATGTTGATATGTTAGTCTTTGCCTCTTTTTACTTAATAGGAGGGTATCGTGATTTTTCAATCATTTTATACATCTGACTGGAAACAAAGTCTCGGGAAGACCATTCAAAATACGTCTGTGGATCTCCCAACACTGTTAGCTATTTTGGTCACACACATATAATGTATATATATATATATAATTCACATGTATATATCTAAAACAGATAGCTGCTTTTAAAAAATTGGATTAAGCTTTGCACAGCTTTGGATTTAGACTTTTTACTTCCTCTCCTAATTTGTATTTTCTGTCATTAAATCAATTTTGCTACAGGAGTTAACATTCAATCAAATAATTAAGAGAGTACAAAACTTACCTGTAAGTCAAGCAAAGTTGTTAATTAAAAAGTGCTGATGGGGGTGGTGGCATTGGAAGCCTTTGCAGAAGACAAAAGTTCGGTTTCTAGCACTCACATGGCAGCTAACAACCATCTGTAACACCAATTCCAGGGGGTCTGACAACCTCTTCTGACCTCCACAAGCATTGTATGCATGGGTACACTTGCATACATGCAGGAAAAACACTGATACGCATGAAAATAAAAATAAATAAATAAATATAAAAATATTTAAAAAGTGCTGATGGGGCCTGGCAAGATGACTTAGTGGGTAAAGGCACCTGCTAACAAGCCTGACAACCTCAGTTCAATGGTGGAAGGGGACATAAAATTATTTTGGTTCAGCCAAACACACAACACAATACAACACACACACACAAACACACACACACACACACACACACCCTTCATCTGTGTTGAAGTTTCAAAGATAAATAGCAAGTAGTTTTTGGCTTAAGGAGCATAATCCTAGCTAAGGAAAAGGCTACTTAATATGTAATGATAGTAAAAAATGGCAAGCACTGTGCTGTACTCTTAGTTGCACACTTATGACAGAATGCTTGGATGATCAGAGGAGTACCATTTCACCCAGCCAGAGTGGCTTTTTTTTTTGAGTAGTGTCTTAGTTTGTTTCTTCATTGCTGTGACAAAATACTCTCTGAACACTACCAACTTGGGGAGGAAAGGCTTTATTTAGCCTACATATCCCGGGTCACAGTTCATCTGGGAGCCCAAGGTAGGAACTCAGGGCAGGAACCTGGAGGCAGGAGCTGGAGCACAGGCCGTGGGCGAACACTACTTACTGGCTTGCTCTCCTGGCCCCTGCTCAACCTGCTTTCTTATTCAACACAGGCCTACCTGCCTGGGGTGGCACCACCCACAATGCGCTGGGCCCTCCCACATCACACAACAATCAAGAAGATGCCTCACAGACATGGACACAGGCCGGTCCAATGAAGGCAATTCCCCAGCTGAGGCTCCCTCAACCCAGGTGTGTCAACTTGACACTAAAGCTATCCAGCACAAGTAGTGTAGCTAAATCTTTAATGATCCCAAGAATTCAGTCAGATGAAGACCAAGCCAAGGAAGAGAACATAATGTCTTGAATCATGGTGACAGCCATGGAAAGCTGAGGCCTTGGAACCAAGGATGTCCTGATGGCAAATGAAGGTTCAGAGTGCATTGATACAGGAAGAAACAAGACCTGGATGGACAAGATGTACCAAGTAGGTTATTGATTTCATTTTGGTCTCAAAGCTCATATTTTTTTGAAAACTGAATAGAAATTCATAGTTATGGATCCTTGTAGATCAGAGTCCTCTGTTTGCCAGTCTCTGGTGAAGCCAGACATTAACAATGGCAATGTTCAAGGAATCCTATTTTACAAGGAACTGAACAAGGTTCGTGCATGTTTTTTTTGCCAAACATAGTTCAAAGTTAACGCTGTGAGTTATGAGGGTGTTTCTATCTCAGGACTGTGACAAAATACCTGACAAAAGGTATTTAAGAAAGGAAGGGTTTATTTTGGTTCACAAGTTGAAGGTATGGTCCATGGTGTCGGGAAGTCATAGTGCAGAAGCGTGAGACAGTTGATCACTTTGCACCCACAGTCAGGAAGCAGAGACAGGAGTGATGGTGCTCAGCTCACTTCCTTGCTTTTATTTAGTTTGGGACTCCAGCCCATGAACTGGTGCTGCCCACATTCAGGGGAGTCTTCTCATCCCTGTTAAATCTCTCTTGGAATACCCTCTAATGACACATCCATAGATTTGTTTCCATGGTGATTCTAAATTCAGCTAAGTTGATAATGAAGATTAATTATCACAGGGGGGTAAATGTCATTCATCTGAAAATTTGATTTAGGAATATAGCTTTTCACTTCTACTCAGCAAAGGAAACCATCAGCAGAGCTAACAGTCTAGAGAATGGAAGAAAATTTTCATCAGCTGTACTTCAGACAGGGAGTTAATATCTAGAACTAATCAATAAATTGGATAGACAATTCTCAACAGAAGAAATACAAACGGCCACTAAATACTTAAAAGTGTTCAACATCCTTAGCCATCAGGGAAATGCAAAATAAATCTACTTTGGTATTCCATCCTACCCCAGTCAGAATGACTACCATCAAGTAAACAAATGACAGCAAAGGCCAGCAGGGATATGAGGAAAGGGGAACCTTTATTCATTTTTGGCGAGAATATTAACTGGTGCGGCCACTATGGAAATCTGTGCAGATGTTTCTGAAAATGTAGAATTACTCTATGACTCAGCTCTTCCATTCTGGGCATATACCTAAAGGACTATATCCTACCACAGGGATACTTAAACATCCATGTTTATTGGTGCTTTATTCTCAATAGCAAGCAAATGAGACCAGCCTAGATGAATGGATACTGAAAATGCAAGACACACATAGTAAAATTTTATTCAGCCACAAAAAATAAAATTATGAAATTTTCAGGAAAGTAGATGGATATGAAAATTATATAAAATGAGGCAATCTAGACTCAGAAAGACAAATGCCACATGTTCTCTCTTATATGTGGACCCTAGAATTTAATTGTTATGTATGCATATGTACATTGCCCTGACCTGCAGGGCGGGAGACGGAGACTCGAACTCCCAGGGACCTGGAATGATGGGACAAGAGACACGAAGAATGACAGCAAGACAAAGAACTCTGATCAAGCTGCAAAAGTTTATTTTTCCACGGGGATTCTTATATGGGCTGAAGTGGGAAATTAGCTGGGGAAGGGGAAGGGAAGGTGTTGTCTCAACGGGTTAATGAATGTCCCTTAAGATGAGGGGAGCTGGCGCCATGAGTCTTGGTTGCAGGATAAGGAAATTGGTGGTTGCTCAGGCTTATCTTGAATCATTGGAAAGGTTGCTTATCTTAGGGGGCAGGAAGGACTGATCAGCAAGTTCTCCAGAGGCTGCTTGCCCTGGGGGGCAGGGAGGGCTGCCAGGCAGTGTGGTCTCCCACATCTCCCCCTTTTCTGTTTTAAGTAAAAGCCATGAGAATTAATAAGTAGGCGCCATGAAAATTATAACCCCTAGGGAGTTGCGCCTGTCTTAGGTTGGAACGATCATCCCCAGTTTACGCACCCGTCATGGGATTAGGCAGCAGCTCAGGTGGCCTTCCTGTCTTAGGTGGTTTTTTTGGGGGGGGGAGTCACTCTCATACCCGTCATTGACTGTCCAGCTCAGCTCTCAGGGGATGCGACTGAAAGCATCGCCAAAACATATCATTTTATCATGGGCTCCATCTTGCAGGTCCAGGTGATGATAGTGGACCTGTATAGGCTTTGCTAATAGGGCATCTACTTGCTTTTTGATCAGAGCAGCAATTTTGTTGAAAAGATAGGGCCCCAGAGACAACACCAGGAGGAGAAAAATAACTGGTCCAAGAAGGGGGAGGAGGTTAGGGGCAGCATTCCTCTTTGAGGGCTGCTCAAAGCCTTCCTTGTTGTAAGAAAAGTAAATCAAGTCCCTGTCTATTTTGGAGGACTACTTCAGAGAGGGAATCAAGGGAATTAGCAAGATCAGTTATTTCCTTTTGGAGGTCTCGGATGTCCTCGTCAATGGTGGCATGGAGCTCTGAGTATCTGGAATTAGAAAGAACATAAGAGGTGATGCCTGTCCTGGTGCTTACTGAGCTGAGACCAAGGAGAACGGAAATTGTGATGGTGGTAATAGGTTCCCTGCATCTCCGGGATAACATAGGGACTGAAGGCTGATTCCCATCTGTCAAGAAAATCTTCATTAGAGTAATAAGTCATGCAAGGAACGAGTATTATAGGCACACAAAACTCATTATGATTAGACTGAAAGATTATTGTGGACAGACATGGGGTGAGGCCGCTGGTGCAGGCCCACCTCTTCCTGGGAGGAATCCCTGATTAAGCATTTGTTTGGCAATAATTTCATTAGGACTACACATAATAACATTCATTTGTGTAAGAATATCACGTCCCCAGAGGTTAACAGGCAATCCCGGGATTACAAAGGGAGTTACAGTGCCAGAGTTGCCTTCCTCGTCAGTCCAGGTTAGTGTTTGGGAGCTGACCTGAGGGTTGGAGGACTGGCCAATTCCCTGTAAGTGGGTGTAGGAGGCTGTTAAGGGCTAGGCTGAAGGCCAGTCCTTTTTGGAGATTACTGTGGCATCAGCCCCAGAATCCAAGATTCCTAAGAAGGGCTTGCCATTTAGAAAAAGCTTAAGGGAGGGGCAATCATGGGAAATTTGTTGGACCCAATATGCATCAGAGGACCCAGGAGGACCATCCTTTAAATCCTTTTTAAAGAAATTATTATTAACATGTTTAAGGGGGAGCAGAATGACCAGTGCCAGGCAATCTCTGGGGGCAATGGTCTGTATGC
>NW_008355272.1:2201737-2208969 GCF_000622305.1 Nannospalax galili
TAGCTCAAAAAACAAAGCTGAGGCATTAGTGAATGGCTTAATGAAGGGAACTGTCTCCAATAAGGGGACCGAGTGAGCAACATAAGCACTATCAGTAAACAAGTTAAATGGCCTTGCAGGGAATTCTTTGAAAACCTTGACAACAGCATATAGTTCTACCAATTGAGCCGAGGGGTAGGGTGTTTGGAAAGGGGGGGCTAAGTTATCAATAACGTAGGCAGCTGTTCCATTAGCTGAACCATCAGTGAAAATTAGGAGCGCATCCTCGAGGGGTGTGGGGGAGGTTACTTTAGAAAATGCAAAGGGATGAAGATTAGTAAATTGGATTAAAGGGTTAGGTGGGTAATGATTATCTATATTACCAGCAAAGGAAGCAAGGGCAATAGGCCACTCATCAGTGGTTTGAAGGAGCCAGTCTAGTTGCTCCCATCCATAGGGTATTATAAATGAATTGGGATCTTTGCCAAAATATTGGTGGCTAAGTATTCTAGCCTTTATGATTAACTGAGCTATGAGGAATGGGTAAGTAGCAAGAACCTTTCTAGGAGAAGCAGGCAAATATACCCAGAGTAGGGGGAAACCACGTTTTTGAGTGGGAGAATTTTGCCAAAATACACCAGTGGGGGCATGGCTAGTAGCGTAAATAATAAAAAGCAGAGGTAGGGAATAGCCAATTTGCCAAGCTATTAATAGCTGCATCAACAGAATCAAGTGCATACCGTGCTTCTTTTGTTAAAGTTCTAGGTGATAAGGGGTTTGGGTCTCCATTTAGGATGTCATTAAGAGGAAGTAAAACGTCAGGGGGCAGGCCAAGATAAGGCCTCAGCCATTGAATATCTCCAAGGAGTTTTTGAAAGTCGTTTAGAGTTTTTAATTGAGAAGTCCGCAACTGAATGTGAGGTGTCAGAACTTTAGTATGGTGTAGCTCATAACCTAAGTATAAATAAGGTGGAGCAGTCTGGACCTTATCTAGTGCCACCTGAAGACCCCGATGGCTAAGGCTGATTTTAAGGTCATGAAAACAGCCAAAAAGGGAGTCTTGCTGGGCTGCAGCCAAAAGAATATCATCCATGTAATGGAGAATATAGACAGAGGGCCATTTTTCTCGAATGGGGTCAACAGCAAGTGCCACAAATTTTTGGCATAGTGTGGGACTATTGGCCATACCTTGAGGCAAAACCCTCCATTGGTAGTACAGACATGGGGTGAGGCGGCTGGTGCAGGCAAAACGAGGCATATCTTCATGATGTAAGGGAATGGTAAAGAAACAATCTTTTAAATCAATGACAATTTTGAGATAGCTGGAAGTAATGGCTACAGGAGATGGAAGGCCTGGTTGAAGGGCCCCCATGGGAAACAAAACCTTATTAATAGCTCTCAAATCTTGGAGAAGTCACCACTTCCCTGACTTCTTTTTTATAACAAAAATGGGAGTATTCCATGGGGAATTTGTGGGCTCAATATGTCCAGCAGCAAGCTGTTCCCGCACTAACATCATTGCTGCCTCAGTTTTTTCTTGAGTTAAAGGCCATTGATCAACCCATACGGGGTCATCCATTTTCCAAGAAATCTCATCCACGTAGGGGGCGGGGATGTCAATGGCCATTAGGAAAAAGGTGGTGAGGGCCTAGCTCCCTATCCTGACCTGTCATGTCTTTGAGTAATGGGAATGGGTGATTTTCTACCCTGGGCATCCTTTCTGAGGCCTCTTCCTGGGAGGAATCCCTGATTAAGCATTTGTTTGGCAATAATTTCATTAGGACTACACATAATAACATTCATTTGTGTAAGTATATCACATCCCCAGAGGTTAACAGGCAATCCCGGGATTACAAAGGGAGTTACAGTGCCAGAGTTGCCTTCCTCATCAGTCCAGGTTAGTGTTTGGGAGCTGACCTGAGGGTTGGAGGACTGGCCAATTCCCTGTAAGTGGGTGTAGGAGGCTGTTAAGGGCCAGGCTGAAGGCCAGTCCTTTTTGGAGATTACTGTGGCATCAGCCCCAGAATCCAAGATTCCTAAGAAGGGCTTGCCATTTAGAAAAAGCTTAAGGGAGGGGCAATCATGGGAAATTTGTTGGACCCAATATGCATCAGAGGACCTAAGAAGGGCTTGCCATTTAGTAAAAGCTTAAGGGAGGGGCGATCATGGGAAATTTGTTGGACTCAATATGCATCAGAGGACCCAGGAGGGCCATCCTTTAAATACTTTTTAAAGAAATTATTATTAACATGTTTAAGGGGGAGCAGAATGAGCTGTGCCAGGCAATCTCCGGGGGCAATGGTCTGTATGCCGGCCTGGGAGGAGGCAAGTATTTTAAGCTCACCTGTAAAGTCACTATCTATAACCCCAGGGGCAACGTGAAGCCCCCTAAGTGTGGAGCTACGTCTTCCCAATATTAAGCCAAACATCTGAGAAGGCAAAGGGCCATGGAATCCTGTAGCTAGGATCTGAGGGCCTGTCTCAGGTGTTAGTACTGAGTAGCTTGGAGGCACAGAGGTCTGATACTGCACTGCTTGCTATGGCAAGCCAGAGATCTGAAACAGATTGGTGGGCGTAGGATGGGGTTTGGGGGTTGCTGTAGGGGGAATCTGAGCAGCTGGGGGGACAAACCAAATAGCCCCTGGGACTGTCCTCTGTCCTCTGAGTAGGGGCCTGGGGCCAGCCCCACTGGAAGTTTCCCGACTGTTTAGGTGGTAAAGGTTGTCCTTGTATATTTATTTTAGACTTGCATTCAGAGGCCCAGTGTTTGCCTCTGAAGCAGTGTGGGCACAAAGAGGAGGGAGGAGGGCACTCAGAAGCAGGTGCGTGAGGAGCAGTACACTCTCTGAAAAAATGGCCAGGTTTGTTACAATTAAAACAAGTTTTTGGATGCTGGCCAATACCTACGCCTCTGAGGGCAGCTCCTATAGCGATCCCCATAACATGAGAGGCAGAATTAATACCAGTGCAGAGCTTAATGTAGTCCAAAAGGGAGCCATGCTTGTGAGGGTGCAAAGCCTCTTGACAGGCAGGGTTGGCGTTTTCAAAGGCCAGATGTTTAATAAGAGGACTATCGGCCTCACCATCTCCAAAAAAAAATGGCAGGGGCTGGGCAAGCAGGGCAGAAGCTCCTACCGGAGACTGGTCAGAATTATGGTATTTGGTTGTCTCATCTTTTAAGGTGGCCTCCTCCTCGGGTGTTAGTTAAAAATCTTTTAAGGAGGGGTAGATCTGCTTAAAAGGGGCTGTTTTTAAATCTGAAATTTCTGTCTCTTTTTTGCAGAGGTTACTTTGGACAGGGACTAGTTTTTGGGAGTCCTCTGAGGTAGGGGCCTCCTGTGAGTCCCCATTGTCCCCGAGATCAATTATAATGGAGGGACACTTAGATGGAAGGCGGGAGTGCTCTTTAAGAACTTTTTCTCCTTCTTTTAAAAGACTCTTTAAGTCAGGGGAGTGATTATAAACCTTGAGAATATCATTAATCAAATTCCAGTATGAAAAGGCAGAGACTGGGACCTTTTCAGGCCCAAAGGTATTACAGTAATCTTGGAGGCAATTACCAACGCACATCCAGCATTTCTCATCTATAGTTCCTTCTTGGGGGAACCAAGGGCAAAGTTCCCCAATATATTCAAGAAATCTTTTTAAATCTTTCTTTTTAACCCTACTTCCCCGTGTCTTGAGAGAATCTTTAAGACCTTTTATGAATAAATCTTCCTTACTAAATTCTTGTCCCATGATTAATTCCTACCATATTGTCGCCGTGAAGAAATCTCCCTCTGAATCTGTATCACAGCTGGGTAAGGCTGCGGTGATCCTTATGTGAGCCGATGCTTAACCTTTCTCAGGCCGCGGTGGCTCAGTGCCATCTGGTGGGCCCACCCACACAATCAGTGATGTTCCAGGGGATCCTGGGGGCTTTGAGCCCCACATTCTGGGTGCCAGTTGCCCTGACCTGCAGGGCAGGAGATGGAGACTCGAACTCCCAGGGACCTGGAATGATGGGACAAGAGACACGAAGAATGACAGCAAGACAAAGAACTCTGATCAAGCTGCAAAAGTTTATTTTTTCACGGAGATTCTTATATGGGCTGAAGTGGGAAATTAGCTGGGGAAGGGGAAGGGAAGGTGTTGTCTCAACGGGTTAATGAATGTCCCTTAGGATGAGGGGAACTGGCGCCATGAGTCTGGTTGCAGGATAAGGAAATTGGTGGTTGCTCAAGCTTATCTTTGAGTCATTGGAAAGGTTGCTTATCTTAGGGGGCAGGGAGGACTGATCAGCAAGTTCTCCGAGGCTGCTTGCCCTGGGGGGCAGGGAGGGCTGCCAGGCAGCGTGGTCTCTCACAGTACATGAATGTGGGTATAGGTCAGGAAACTAACAGAGGACCCAAGAGGGAAAAGAAAAGGTTTGAGTAAGTAAGGAATTATAACCAAGCACATGTGACATGAAAGAAGAGAGGGGATCACTAGGGTCTAAGCATACAAAGGGGTTAGGGATGGGCAAGAAGAATAAGGGAGGAAGATTAACCAAATCAAAATATGTATGAAAATATTATAATGAAACCCATTACTTTGTGTGCTAAAAAAAATTAAAAAGAGAATTTAGCTTTAGCCACCTGTGAGTTTTCCCAGCCCGATTAGTGCATCTCTCAAGCCTCACCAGAGAAGGTTCTTCATGTAGCAGTTGGCGATTAACATAGAGACCCACAAATGGTCAACATGCAGAGAATGAGAGGCTGTAGAGTGCTCAGCCCTAAGTGGGCCACCAATATCACATCGTCTCCTCCCAAGGCTCAGGGATCATGGCAGAAGAGGGGACAGAAAGATTGTTAGAGCCAGAGGTAGTAGATGAATGAATACAAGGCAACTGTGTTGTCTAGAAATCACAGGGTAGTTGTACATATGAACTCACAGCACGTGACAACATGCACAAGACCTATGCAAACTCAGACCAGACAGGGCCCAGTGTGGATTAGGGAGGTGGGCAGGAAGCCTCAGCCCTTGCTGAAGATCTATTGGTAATTTGATGTATGCTGGGACAGGAAGAGTCAATTTCCCTTACTGATGTGATGTCTGGGAGGTTGACAAGCCTCCAAGAGATAGGCCCACACCAAGTGCATTTGAGAAACATAGATTAGACTTAACGGGCCTTTGAAAAAAGACAACTAATAATGGAGGACATGAAGGAGGGAGGGGGAAGTAATGGAGAGGGTAGAAAGGTGGGAGGAGGTCTGACTATGATAAAAATACAATGCATGAAATTGTTGAATCAATAAAATTAAAAAAGAAATATAGTTTAACATAGAAAAACATTTTAATTGATTATTTTGAAAGAGGATGATGCTATGTCATCCGGATTGTCATTGAACCCTGATAATCCTGCCTCAGTCTCCCAAAGTGGTGGAATTACAAATACCACCACACTTAGCTGAAGAACATTTGTTTTTGAAGAACATTTTTGAAATTGAGCATAAGCACAACATATAAGTTTAAGTGAGACTCTGCTTGGAGCAAGGTCTGTGTGTGTGTTTCTGTATTTTCATGAAGGAATACAGAGCTCACCATGTCTCTCCCCCCATCCCCATGCTCCACCCCCAGCATGCCTCTTTATATGAAGGATCTGGCACTTGGTAATATAATTTGGAAACTATTGAATTAGATTGGAGAACTATGAAAGATGAAGGACTCACAGATGATCTAGTTGAATTGCATAAACCATGACATTTATGAAGATTCTTATTATTTTATCCCACCACATGCTTTGTTCCAGGAGGGAACTCATGATTCAATGGGACTATTTTGGCCTCTAAGGAAACAATGAAATAATAGAAAATGAAAGCACAGAAAATTTTACTGTTTTTATAACTTTGTATCTGTCCTCCAGGTGGCTGGTTCCTCCAAGGGGCGGGGCCTGCTGTGGGGGATAGACTACTGAGGGGCTGCTGGGCACCATCTTGGGACAGAAGCCACTAGCTGGAACTCATGGCAGCTGGTGTGGAGAGAGATATGGCCCCTGTGCTTCACCCACATGGATGTGAGAAGGGGCATTACCAACCTGGGATGAGACTGCGGGCCCAAGATGCATGGCCAAAAGTTAATGGAGACTGTGGGCAGGGCTGAGGGAGCATCTGACGTGATGGGCTCTGAGCCTTGAGGGTGTTGGGAAAAAAATGAAATACCTTGATGAATGCTGTAAGAACTCTGCATTTTGATAGAAAACTCTGTTTAAAATGTTGATTTAGATTTACTTGCTAAGCTTGCCTGTTCTGCCTGATTGTATCTACCACACATGGATGATTAACCTAGTTGAAATGCTAAGAATTGAAGTGCTGTAAACCTCCTTCCTGGACCCTGGACCCCAGACTCAGTTGATTTACAATGTGTCCTGTAGGCCTGTCTGCACATACCAGATAACTGATAAGGAACAAAAAGAGGGAATTTGCACCAGGCTTACACCAGATCTACCCTTCCTGGAAAAGATGTTTAACCAAAACTATAGCTTTTAGAAGATGTTTGAACAAAGTGTATGCTGAGGAATGCTTTTTGTGTAATGACTATGTGGGCCTATATAATCTGTACCTGAAACTGAATGGGGGTCGATCGTTCTGACCAGACTTGCATGTCTTGGGAAGCCGGTCGACCCCAGCTAGCTGGAAAAGTAAAGACTCTGCTTGATTTTTACATCTCCAATCCCGTGTATTTGTTATCTGGAGGGGACCCATCGAGTCACGGACCCTAACACTATAAACAGCTTAAGTTCTGTTAATTGTTCTTATGTTTAGGTGACTATTCAGAGTGTTAAGTATACACATAGTATTTTTCACTGATCAAGTTTTAGTTAGCTCTCTTTAATAAATATTGAGTGCACGCCCTTCGGGAGAAATACCAGGAGCCTTGGGAATCTGGAAGGTGAGAGTGAGAGTGGTGAATGCGGCTCGCGCTGGAGTGAGAGGAGGACTGGTCCGAGTGAAAGTAGTGAAATGTGGTCTGGATGTATGCTGATGGTTATGCTCCTTATAGTAGGAGTGGGATTGGTTCTATATTTTTCTATACGCACCTGGTTCTAAAACTTTTTTCCTCTCCATATACTGTTCCATACTCGGGACCAGAGTCTTCGCATGGGACCGTTAATGACAAAGGAGCAACTGAGGCCTACTGGTCAGGGCCACTCCCTGATGTAGGTGGAAGGCTCTTAGTCCTCTTAACAGACCCCGACAGCCCTCACGGGTGGAGACGAAAGCCCCTTCTCACAC